>NW_026593286.1:30834418-30854200 GCF_907164565.1 Psammomys obesus | reverse complement strand
ATAGATAGATAGATAGATAGATAGATAGATAGATAGATAGATAGATAAATGAATAAATGTAATTTTTAAAAAATGTTTAAAGCATGGGTCTAGACATCCTTGTGCCTGCAGAAAGGATCTTTTTAACTGTTTTATATTACCAAACTGCTGACCTATACAATGTACCATAAACCACTTTATAATCTCATTTACCAAAGAAAAGTTTGTGGAATAAAATACATAGAAATGAATTTACTTAATTAAAAATTGTTTCTTCTTATTATTATTATTTTTTTTTTAATTTGGGACAGGGAAGTTGAGACAGTATCTTTTGTAGCCTCAGGCTAGACTAGGACTATATAGTTAAGGATGACCTTGAACTCCTGACCCTTCTGCCACTATGCTGGGATTACAGGCATGCCTGCATTAATATTTTAAACCCTTTGAATAATGTAACTTCAAAAGCCACCAAGATCATATATATGTGTGTTATGTCATATTATACATACATACATACATACATACACACACACACACATATATATATATACATATATATGTAGTTAAGACACTTAAACACAACCCTCTTGAGAAGTCTTTTTGTTTGTTTGTTTGTTTGTTTGTTTGTTTTTGTCATGGGGTTATTACTCAGGATGGCCTAGAACTAAGTTCCCCGGGCTGTTTTCCCACTTGAAATCTCAGTCTCTAAGGATTACAAGCATGCATCACAGTGTGCCCAGTTTAAGAAGCTGATTTCTTTCTTTCCTTCTTTCCTTCTTTCCTTCCTTCCTTCCCTCTCTCTCCTTCTTTCCTTCCTTCCTTCCCTCTCTCTCCTTCTTTCTTTCCTTCCTTCTTTCCTTCCTTCCTTCCTTCCTTCTTTCTTTCTCTCTCTCTCTCTCTCTCTCTTTCTTTCTTTCCTTCTTTTGTTTGTTTTGGGGACAGGGTCTCACTATGTAGCTCTGGCTGTCCTGCAGTTCACTCTGTAGACTAGGCTGTCCTAGAACTCAGGATGTAGTCCAGACTGCCCTGAAACTCACTCTGTAGATCAAGCTGGCTTTGAACTCACTAATGCAGCCCATTTTTTTTCAATACCCGGTGCCTGGTTCTCCACTAAAATCTTTTCTTGAAGGTGACACACGCCTTTAATCCCATTACTTGAGAGGAAGAGGCAGGTGGATCTGAGTTCAAGGCCAGCATGGTCTACAGGGTCTAAAGAATAATCAGGAATACACAGAGAAACCTTGTCTCAAAAAACAACAAACAAGACAAAACAAAACAAAAATCTTTTCTTGAGCAAGGGTATGATGGTTCACACGTGCAATGCAGCCGTGGGAGACTGAGGCCAGGAGCTAGAGTTCCAGGCTAACCTGGGTAACCTGAGTGAGCCCTTAAACCAGTTGAGTTTTGTGGGTGGCGTCAACCCTGGACAGGTGCACCAGGAGGTAGAGGAAAGGTAGCTGAGGGCGAGCCTAAAAAGCAAGTCAGTAAGCAGCTCTCTCCCATGGCTCCTGGCCTTGACTCTGAGTCCTCCTGCATGTTGGGATTACAGGCCTACCCATGCTACATTCCTTTTACAGAATGCCACCACCGCTAGGCTCCTGCTTGCATTCCTGCCCCAACTTCCCTCAAGTGATAGGGTGGTATGAATGATGTAAACCCTCTTCTCCCCAAGTTGCTCTTAAAGATCATGGTGTTTATCGCAGCAAGAGAGACCAGACCAGGACAGAGCCTATCACAGAACAAAACATCCTTCCTCAAACATTACCTCTACTTTCTTAAAAGAAATAAGAAGTATAAAAGGTTCTTACAGGATGGTGGCATTTTTTAGAAATACTGTTAGAAGAAACGTGGCACGGACAGCTGTAGGCATGTAATACCAACACTACAGAGATGGAGGCAATAGGTCCAAGAGTTCCAGGCCAGCCCCCACTACTCAACTGTAGAACACAGTTGAGGAAAGCCTGGGCTACATAAGACCCCAGCTGAACAACAGCTACTGCTTGTTTTTAAACTATCTGATCACACAAAAACTAAAATCAGAATTCCAGCGATATTCTCACCATACCCTTTACTTACAGAAGTAAAGACAGTCCGACTGCCCAGGAGGGATATGCGGGGTGGTACACACTGTAATCCCAGCAGTCTAGATGCTGAAGCAGGAGAACTGAGAATTCAAGACCGGATCTCAAAAATAAACGTGGTTTGGGAATGTTATTCAAGTTTTCTTCCCAAATGACCTATTCGGTAATACTATGTTTTCAAATTTTCAAAAAAATTATCATATTTATTTACTTATTCCTTTGTGCATGTGTTCATAGATGGATGCCTCTGGAGGTCAGAGGGCAGCTCATGGCAGACAGCTCAGTCCTTTTGTCACACGGGTTTCAGGAACTGATCTGAAGTCATCAGGCTTGGTGACAAGTACCTTAACCCACTGAGCCATCTCTCCAGCCCATGTTCTCAAATTTTAACATTATGAAACAGCTTTGAATTTTCTTATTTAACTATGAACTCTAACTGTGCCAATACTGGCCAAAATTTAGGAATACATTTTGACTAGGTGTAGCTATTCAGCATATTTTCCTTATTAAAATGCCTTTACGACATACCAAAGTTACTAGAGATCAACTTGAAATCAATTTTCTTCTAAATACAAATCATAAAATGGTTTCTTAAAATGAACTATAGTTGTTCTATCAGAGACTGTCACTAGAGAAGCTTGTGTCCACGTTAGGGTCCTATTATCTGCCAGGGACTGTAGACAGGGTAGCCTGTGTCCTCCTTAGGAGTCTGCTAACCCCTCTTCGATGTCTCTCTTCTGCTCTTTTAATGCCAGCGCTTTAATCTGTTATAACCAAAATATTATCTTTTCTACTCTTAGAAAACAAAAGATCTGGGGCTAGAGAGATGGCTCAGCACGTAAGAGCGAGCACAGGCTCCCAGAAGACCTGGGTTCAATCCCAGCACCCACAGGGCAGCTCACAACTGTCTGTAACTCCAGTTCCAGATGATCTGACACCCTCACATAGACATACAAGCAGGCAGAACACTAGTGCACATAAAACAAAAATAAATCATTAAAAAAGAAAACAAAAGGTCACAGCATCTATACTAAAAGAAAGTAGTAACTAGAAAGAGTTAATATGTATTGATCATTTCCATGGTCCGGGCACAGTAATAAATGATACATGAACCATACATGTAAAGGTACTAAAAGCAAGAAAGCCCAGTGTAGAGATAAGGAAGCCGAGGCAAAGAGGCTCAAAGAAAAATGTGTTCAAGGTATTTCTAGATCCAAAGCCTAAGACTCTTAACCTCTGTGCTTCTATCACTAAGGTTAAAATATTACAGTTCGGGCTGGAGAGATGGCTCAGAGGTTAAGAACACTGGCTCAACAGCGTTCAGCCTCAACCTACAGGTCCTGAGTTCAATTCCCAGCAACCACATGGTGGCTCACAACCATCTGTAGTGAGATCTGGTACGCTGGCAGAATGTTGTATAAATAATAAATAAATAAATCTTTTAAAAAATTAAAATTCACTCTTCGTACGGTAGTGCACACCTGTAATCCCAAAACTCAGGATGCTGAGGCAGGAGGAACTCCAGAAGTTCCAGGCCAGACTGGGCTTAACACAGTGAGTCGATTAATCAAAGATATAAAATGAGGAGCAAATTTTTCTCCAATCTCATTACTTAATACATGTATGATAAACGGACAAAAACAAAAGTATGACCTACAGCTTTGTTGCATTTTGTACCTACTCAGAATAAACCCACATCACCAAAGTTTATCCCTGACAGCCATTTAAAGAACGGTTACAAATTAAGAGCAATAGATTAAGAACCTCAATGTGGGTACAGCGGTCAATTATTCCCCCTTTCCACCCCAAACCAAAAAGAAAGTGCTGTTCTTGGCCACCCCAATCCAATCAGCGCTTTTTTTCCTCTTTGGTCGCCAAAAAAGTCCTAAACCGTAGCTTGCTTCTACAAATCTGCAATTGCTTGTCTGCAAAATAGCCCTGTTGCCTGGAGGACCAACACCAGCCCGAGTACCATTTCTTCAAGATCGCCCCTGCGTTCTTTCCTGTCTCCCCGATGCTCATTCTCTCCTTTGATGGATCACTTGCTACACTAGGGGATCTGGTCGAACTACCAATCACTAACATCAAAGTCCGCTCCATTTTCCGCAGACGCTGTCTCAAGCCACCAAAAGCCCCCGTCCGCTTTTTACCGCGATTTGCACCCTGGAGCAAAAACCCACCTTAGACACTCGGCAGGGTTCCCGGCTCGCCAGCTCGGCGCCGGTGCAGGCATTCAAGAAACCCTCCCGAGTGAATGGGCGGAAAGCAGCGTGGGTGGAGGCGGGAAGAGGGGGACGCGAAGGAATGCCACACAGCCCGGACCACGGCAGCGGCGCCGGGACCGGGAGGGTGGGACCCGGGCCGCGCCGCCGAGTCCGGGGGCTCCTCCACGGGCAGCCGCCGTCCCCACAGGCCAGCGCAGCGCGCTCCCGCACCTCGGCCGACCGGCCTTCGAACCCAAGGACCGCCCGGCCCCGCGCGGGCTCACCTGACGCTCCCGCCGCTCCGCGCTCCTCGCCCGGCGCGAGCCCGACTGCAACGCGGGTGCGCGAGATCAGCTGATTCATGGGGGCGGGGCCTCCCGGCGGGGGCGGGGCCTCCGCGGAGGGATGAAGAGGCGGGCCCGTGGGATGGGTGGAGCTAAACAGGACTTGGGGACGGCGTCCGGCAGGGATCAAGATTACTCGGAACGCATCGGCAACTGCAGGCACGCTACTCAGCCGGGGCGGAACCGACAGCTCCCGGGCGCACTTGAGCGGCAACCGAAGACCTAGTGAACGGACCTCGCTGCGTAAGCGTTTCCACGGTAACGGCTGGCCACGCTTGAGGATGGAGGCTGCTGCAAGTTTTGTTACCTCTTCAAACTACGAGAGATGGGTGGTGAGGGGAAGGTAAACGTCTTACCTCGTGGAGCGGGACTGCACACGTCCGTAATCCCAGCGTTTGTGAAGAGGCGGCAGGATCAGGAATCCGAGGCCAGCCACACAGCCGGTTCGAGACCTGCCTGAGCTGCGAGAGACCGCGTCTCCAGGAAAATAACAAAAGTAGAAACACGAACTGTCTTCACGAGCGCTTTTACGGACTGCTCCCGGACGGAGAGTGCTTCCTTCCCCTCAACTGACATCATCTCTTCGCCGGTGCGCGTTTGCCGCGTGCCCACCCCAAAGTGTAGAGCGAGGGGTGAGGCAGAAATGAACTGCCCGCTCTCCTAAGTCCCTCGGAAATCGTGTTATACACGATTTATTGTACTCCTCGACATACAATGATAAGATTGTTTTGCTTGCCCCACGGTGTCACAACAGCCCATACTCCGCCTGAAGGCCTCCCTTGAGCATTTTCCCTAACAGCTGCTCTTGTAATGCAAGCAAGGGCTAAACCTGCTGCTGGACAGTGTGCATCGCTGGACCTGCAGGCTTGCCTTTACTCCATTAAAGATAGATGTGTTCCCCGGGTCTAAAGCTCCTGCCTACAAAACCCTACCTGGTTCCCCCAACTCAGCGTCCTCAGCAGGGCAGGAAAGGGCAGAGCCTTGAGAATGGCGCCATCAAATGCAGCAAGCCAAAGACGCCCTGCACTTCAGTGGAGCCTGGGTCCCTGCGGGCCTAACAAGCGGGCCTATGCTAGCTCTCCCGGGTACGCCAACGGAAAAGACAGCGGTGAAAGAGGTGCGTTCAACGTGGCTACACTAGAACAAAGGGCCGGCCCAGTTCACCCTCCCAAGTGTATCCTTGGTGTCCTGACGTGAGCTTTAGCCAGAAGGCAAGGGGTAGCCACTGCTCCTGGCCGGTCCTGCAGGTTGGACGCACAAGCTGTCAGAATTAAGAAACATGTTCTCTCTGGTTTTCACCGGGAATCCCGATCTTTTCCTTCCCCATCGAGAGACTCTTGAGGAAGTTCTCATTCTTTGCAACCCGTGGTCCTGTTGGTCCAACAGTCAAAGGGAGGGGCACAAGCGTGTCTTCATTCCTCTCAGAATGGGCACAGAGCTTCAGTGGAGACATCCAAGGGGCCAGACTTTATTACTGAGCCTAAAACAGTCTCCCTTGTATGCTCACATGTTATCTCCTAGTTCTCTCCCGGGGTTACCCCACTTCTCATGGGCTCCTAATCTCTTACTGAATTCTATCCTGCCCACCCATTTTGATAAAAATCCTTTCCCTCTCCTGTAAAGAGATGTCCTCTCAAGCTAATCCCCTCCCCTCCCCTGTATCATGGAATCTTAATCCACTTAGAGACTCATTTTTTTATCCCGTTCTTTCATCCTCCGCTCTCATTCTTTCTCCTCGACAAATAAGGCCTGTGGTGTCCTTTTTAGTTATTTTTGTTCTACCTCATGTCCTGTGCAAGCTAACGCTTTACCTCTACTTCTCTGGTTGTTTCGTTTTTCAAGACAGGGTTTCCCTGTGCAGTCCTGGCGGGCCTGGAACCTTCTCTGTAGACCAAACTGTCCTCAGACTCAGAGATTCATCCATCTCTGCCTCCCAAGTGCTAAGAGTTAAACTTCTGCCTTCACCTTGGAATCTCACCATCATTGTGTCTGTCACTGTCACCACAATCTGTCATCTCGGCTTGTTTACATCTACTGGAGGCAGCAGTAATTTTGAAACGTCATGATCCAGTCTTGCGTGAATCATTCTGTCACCCATTTAATAGAAAGAGGATGGGAGCCCTGCCTGGAAGCACGGGATATTAATCCTCGAATTTGGGAGGCAGAGGCAGGTTTGAGGCCAGACTGGTTTACAGAGCAAGTTCTAGGGCAGAGAAACCCTGTGTGGTGGCTAGTCTTATGTGTCAACTTGACACCGCTAGAGTTATCAGAGAGGAAGAGCCTTGGTTGAGGAACTTCCATGAGATCCAGCTGTAAGGCATTTTCTCAGTTAGTTCAGTGGGGAAGGGCCCAAGCCTGCTGTGGGTGGTGCCATCCCTGGGCTGATGGCTCTAGCTTCTATAAGAAAGTGGGCTGAGAAAGTTGTGAGGAGCAGCACCCCTCCATGGCCTCTGCATCAGCTCCTGCCTCCAGGTTCCTGCTCTGTTTGAGTTCCTGTCCTGACTTCCTTTAATGATGAACGGCAATATGGAAGTGTAAACTGAATAAATCCTTTCCTCCTCAACTTGCTTTTTGGTGGTGGTGTTTTGTTGCAGCAATAAAAACCCTAAGACACCTTGTATTCAAGAGAGAAAAGAAGAGAAGGGGGATGGGGGCTGGAGCACTCACTGGCTGCTCTTCCAGAGAACTGGGGTTCTCAATTCCCAGCATCCCCATGGTAGCTCACAACCGTCTGTAACTTCAGTTCCAGGGAATCTGACACCCTTACACAGACATACACACAGTCAAAACACCAATGCAATAAAAGAAAAAAAAAAAAAAGATCTGCAAGTTAGATTGATGGGAAGGGCAGTTAGGTGCCTAGTGATGTCATTCTAGTAGCTATGGATAATCTATGTGGCCTTTCAGGAGATGTACAGAGTGGTAAGTAAATATGACATTTATCCTTATAAAGAATAAATTTTATCTCTGAAAGAACAGACTTAAGAATGGCCTCCAAAGCTGGGCTCAATGGTGTACACCTGTGATCCCGGCCCTTGCGGAGACAGAGACAGAGACAGATCTCTGTGAGTTTGAGGGCAGCCTGGTCTATAAAGGGAGTCCAGGACAGCCAAGGCTACACAGCAAAACCTTGTCTCAAAAAAACAAGAAAGAAAGGAAGTTGGGCTTTCGGAGTTTGATATGTTCTTTCCATATCTTGGCTCTGGGGCTTGTCAGAAATCTGTGCGATGGGAAGTCTCTCATTGTGAACAGAAGATCATGAGTTGGGAGTTAGTAAAAACAAGGCCGTTCATCAACTTTTATCTCCTAAGGATTGATCATGACAGCAAAGGTGGAGGGCATGTGGTGAATTAATCTTTTTGAGCTTTCTTCTGTTTGGGCTGTATCCAATGTGAAATGCAAGTGTGTGTCAACAGTAACACAGACATATTTTTTGGTGGCTGAATTGGGAAATGCGGGTGACATCAGTTTGCCAGAGGGCATTGGATTTAGGGCCTGGGGGGTAGTGCCCACAGTTTCTAAAGCTGGGGTGGTAATAGGGATGCATAAGAGGAGCATGTTTTAATTATCCTCCAGAGCTGAGCAAGAGGGATACGGGGGGAAGCGAGCAGGAAGCCCTTTAGTGTGTGTGTGTGTGTGTGTGTGTGTGTGTGTGTGAATGGAATGGATCTGCTTGCTCATTGGAGCCTGCAAATGCACCTGTAGAGGTGGCCCAATCATCGAGAGCATTTTCCTCAGATAATCGAACCTGGGACATGGAAAAGCAGAGAGAATAGGAGGTTGGCATCTAGTGTGGCAAAAGGTCTTGATAACCAAGGAAGCAAATAAGCAGCATATACACTGTCTGAGAAGAGGCTGAAGAGCCCAATGGCATCTTTGATGGCTAAATAAATGTCATACAGTTCCTTATACTGGGGAGAGTGATGATACAACTCACTGACTTGAATAATGAAGGGTTCATCCCTGGGAGAGGAGTACTGCCAGAATGGAGAGCCATCCCAATGCTCCATGGGGCTCACACGGTGCTCCTACAATTAGGGGAGGACTTAAAAAGAAGAAGCTGTACAGGCAACACTGGATCATACCTAGTGAGTGCCACGTCTTTTAGGGCTGCATTATTGGGGGCCTAAAGCCTCAACTGCCTCAGAAGAGAGAATTCACAGGGAGAAGGGTGTTTCATCCCCTTTAGGAGATCAAAGAGAGGCTCAATGGTGCTGGTGAGGAGGGAAAGCCATCATCAAAGTCAATTAAGGTTTCCCAAAAAGCTTTGGGAAGAGGCAAGAGTTAAGGTTTGAGGGAAAGAAAGAGTGGGTTTAAGAGGGTGTGCTGAGGTGGAGGAGATTTCCATTCCCAAGAATGTGATGGGCAGATTAAGTGTATTTTGTGAGGTATTTTAAATCCTAGGGAGGCTACGAAAGGTATCGATTGAGCCTCAAGTTGGGGGCTTAACACCAAGATATCCACATAATGATAAATGTAGAGATCTTTGGCTAAGGAGAGCCTTAATGCTGGGGCAACGGCCTCCTGGCAGACAGTGGCACTGTTTGCCATCCCTTAGGGGAGGACTGTCCACTGACCAGGCCAGAGTTGTTATGGGGGGGGGGGGTATTGAGAACGAAAAGCATTGGAAATCCTGAGGGAAAAGGGAAAAGAGGGGTAGAGAAAAGCAGTCTTTAATGTCTATTGCTAAGAGAGGGTGAGAATGAATGGTTGAAGATGAGGGGTAGCTCCCTTTGGGACCCCCCTCCAACACATATGGTTTTATTAATTGCCCTTGATTCTTGTAGCAGTTTCCATCCCCCGAGCTCCTTTTATAGTGAACACAGGTGTGTTCCATGCACCGTGGGAAGAACGAATATGGTGCAGCTGGAGTTGTTCTACTAACTGTGTGAGAGCTTCAAGTTTCTCTCTTGATAGGGGCCCTTGTTCAACCCAGAAAAGATTGTTGGATAGCCAGTTGAGGCAGCCCTTAGAATCGGGGGTAACCAGGGAGGCTGGTTTTTTAAGTTCTTTATGAGCATAATCATTTACCCCTCTACTGTAACTTTATTTTTTTTTCCGGCAGACTGATGAGATAACTTCCAGAGCCCCCAGGATGTCTCTTCCTAGAAGTTTGGTGATGATGTTGGCCACAAGAGGTCATATCATGCCTGGAGACCCCTCGGGATCCTCTTGTTTGTTTGGAGGTAAAGGCATGAGAGCAACCAACCTCCTAAGCCTAGAAGTTGAGGCCTGAAAATTAGTTCCCAGTCTGCTGGGATTTCTTGTCTTCAAATTGTTTTATCTGCTCCAAGGTGAGAGCCTTCTGAGATTCAGGGAAGCCTCTATTGAAGCAATTTTCCCTCTTACTGTCAAGGCGCAGGGTGGCCCCATTTTTTTAGTTTAAAGGCTCCAGTGGCTTGCCATCTTTGTCATAATGGGAACAACAATCTCTCCTCCAATGGAAGTCCCTACAGCCTCAAGTAGGACAGATGGTCTTAGGGATGGCATTCCTGGTGGAATCACCTTTCTGGTGCCCCTTTTCACCACACTTAAAGGAAGCCCCTTCTGTTTTTTTATTGCAGCTGGAGCAATGGAAGCAGCTTGAGGGGATGCTGTCTCAGTAGCCTGAGTGGACATAATCCATCTATCACCGTTTTCATCTTTGAGGCCTGGCTGCACTCAGAAGTCATGGCCTCCCAAAAGAAGGGGGTCTTTGACTGCAGGGTTGGGAATTTTTCTTTCTTAGCTCTTTTCAGTTCTAAGAATAAAATCAGAGAGCGTCTCTTCTGGTTTTTGGTTGTAGGAAAAGCAGGGAGGAGGCAGGGCCCTGTGGGCTGGAGAGGGTGGTGATTCTGTCCCAGACTTGAAAATCACAAATACCTGCCAGGCTCCTGTGGAGAAAGCTCCCTGGCCAAAAAGCTCATCACAGCCCTGATGCTGCCTGACCTGCTGGAGGCATTCACCTTTGTAGAGAGCCTCCCTTTGTAGGAAAAGAGGGCCATCTAGAGAGCCATGGTGGATATCTAGCCAATCCTGGGCTGTTTGCTATGGGTTCAGCCTCTCAGCGACCACTCAGACACCAGACTCAAATCAACGGAGGTTTATCGAACACGAAACAGAAACTGACCAGTCAGGGCCATAATCTGGACTCGGGAGCCAGAGTATAACCTTGGTCTGCTTCTAAAATAAGTTTTTTTTTTATTAAAAAAAAAAAAAAAAAAAGTAACCAAGTAACAAAACTGTAACGGGAGGTGCAGGAAACAAATTGAAACTAGGTAACAACCGGGTAACAAAAATGCAACTAGATAGCCAGGTATAAGAAGCAACATTGTATCATTTTGACAGGCTAGACAAAGTGTTTCTAACTGACCTTTAATTTGATTGGTTCTGCAGTTGAGGGAGTGTCCAGATAACAAAGTATACAAAATTTTAGAAATGAAACCAGAGACACAATCAAAATGGAGACTATGAGGCAAAATGGCTTCTGATATGTTAAAGGCTACAGCAGGTGTTAACAGAGGAGCCCCAGTTATGCTAAGCAATGGAGTAGGTCACAACAGAGGAAGCGGAGAATTTAAGTGGGTTACAACAGTGTTTAAACCCGGGATTTGAACCAGGGATTTAGTCCAAGGGGCATGGATGCCCCCTCCCTGACTGCCTTCCTGAACTCTTCCAAGGCTCCAGCCTGATAAGGATACCAGTTTTGGAGGCTTAGCCCAGGTAAGGTGGACATTACCTGGGAACGCCTCAGAGTCCTGGAGTCCTGGAGATCGCAGAGCTGCTAGGTAGTGGAAGGTGAGGGAGGACTGTGCTGTGTACAATGCAGGGAGGGGGGGGTGGGTAGTTTACAAGGCAGATTGGGCGGGGGCCAGATTGGGCGGGGGCCAGTGTGTGCTGCCGAGACGGAGAGGGTGATTGCTGAATCTCCTCCTTGGCCTTTTCTAGGACTATGAGGTCTTCCAGGGGACCTCATCATCATCAGAGTCATCTGATGGGTGGTCCCTGACGTAAAGGGACCCACGCCTTGGTGGAAGGCAGCTATAATGGACAGAAAACAGGAGGAGGGGGGCTTTCCTTGTTGGCTCTCTAGGCGGTGAGAGACATAAGCAACCCGAGTCCACGTTTCGGGGTCTCCAGGAGGTTGCCTCAAGCATTTCTTCCCAAAAAGAAGTGGCCTCCCGTTGGGTCAGTTTCATGCCCCAAGCTCTGAGCAAAGCTCAGAGTCCCCTTTTGTACAACCCTACAAAGGGAATCTGGAATTTCTTTTGATGAGATGAAGAGTTTGCCGTGATAGAAAGAGAGAATGGAAACACCAAGGTCAAAAGGGAACCTTCCTGGGGGAGGGGAGGCGTGCGGCTCTATGGGGGATTCCCCAGAGCCCTAGATGAAAGCCTGTTCCCCAATGTCAGAAAGCCAGCAGCCACACTAGTGGTTTCTAACTGGCTGTTTCGTCACCAGATTTTTTTTTTTTTTTTTTTTTTTTTATGAGAGGAAGTATAATAGTTGTGGCTGACACCCATGAGGACAGTCAGAGTTCAAACACAGGGCTGGAGGGAGGCCTTCCACCCCTCCAATGAGGAGCCATGGCCAGAGGGTGTCAACTGCCGCCTAGCCATGCCTGTTCTCCTACAGCACAAACCAGAAGTAAGAGAGAGAGGGAAAAACCAGACTGCCAGACCTCGTCACAGGAGGCAAGGGGAGGACTGCGGTGGGAAGGGGAGCGATTGATGTCCCCGGTGGGATCGCTGGGGACCCTGCTGGGCATCCTGGCCGTCTTTGCGCTGGAACCTCACTCTTGCTCCGGAGCTGGCTTCCATAAAGTTGGGAGGGGGCCCAGGAGGAGCTGGAGAGAAGTGAGGGGTGACTATGATCCAAATACAGTGCATAGCTACAACAGATAAAAATATTACAGAAAAAAAGAAATGAGAGATGCTCAGGGGTTAAGAGTGCTTTACTGCTCTTGCAGAGGACCCAAGTTCAGGCACAAGTTCTCTTCCGTAAGGAACAGCTCACAGCTGCCTCTTCTGGCCTTCATGCACAGGAAATACATCCACAGAGACACACACAGAAACATAAATAAAAACAAACCTATAAAAAATGGCTACCCCTGGAGAAGAGGATCGGTCATGAACAGTAGCGTGGGAAGAACTAACTTTTCTCATTCTTTGACTTAGTCAAGTGTTTTTTAAAAACACTTTCCTTTAAGGATCTGTTTGTTGGTTTTGTTTTGGTTTGCTTTTGGCTTGCTGCGACTTGGTCTCACGTTGCCCACAGTGGCCTCAAACCTTGAATTCCTGATCCTCCTGCTCCTGCCTCCAGAGCACAGTGATTATAGGTGTGCTCTGCCCCACTCTGCTTTGAAACTTGTAAACATGAAAAGAGATGCAACAGCTCAGGGATACAGAGCTTGTCCACTGTGCACGAGGCTCTGGTTTTGATCCCCGGCTGTTCTGAAGAAGCCTCACTATCCTTTAAATAGACAAGAAGCAATGTGAAGAGAGAGGCCACCGGGAGGATTCCTGAGGGGCCTGGTACGGAAGTGGAGCCTTCTGAGACCTTTCATGGCAGTTCGGTCATCCTCTGAAGGCAGCAGAGGGACACCAGCCAATGGCATGTGATCCAGAAAAAACAGCATTGTCAAGAGTGTCTGAATTCCTGACCCATTTCCCCAGACATATCTTGCTTCTCTAAGCCAATACATTTGGGACGTTTGGTTATACAGCACTAATTGAAACAAGAGCAGAGTGATGGCTAATAAACAAATATAAAACAGGGCAGTGACTAGGACGTTAGGAGTGGACAATAGCTATTGTCACTTACTGGATGGAGTCTAATTTCAACGTTATCACTTGTCCTTTTGACCTTGGCTTGAGTCATTTTAGCCTCTGTGTGCCTTGACTTTCTCATCCATAAAACAAAGATGGCAGCAAGCCTAGCTTACCAGTGAAGTGAGGATCAAAAGGCCGACTGTATCTGGAGAGCTTATTGTGTGAGGTACAGAGCAAAAGCTGTATGTGACCAGACATAGCGGTACCGACCTAGAATCACAGCATTAGGGATGCTGAGGGGGGAGGCTTACAAGCTTAGACAATCCTGGACTGTTTAGCAAGACTTTGTCTCAAAAGAGGGGTGGGGGCGGGAGTGAATGAGCAGCTGGATTCACACCTGTAATCCCAGCACTTGGGAGGCAGAAGGAGGAGACCAGGAGGGTCCCACACATCACAGTCATAAGTTGGAGGCTAGCTTAGTTCACACAGTGAGACCGTGCAGGAGGAGGAGGAAGAGGAGGGGGAAGAGGCTGAGGAGGGAGGGAAAGAGGGGAGGGGTGTTGCTAAAGAAGTTCTCTGTCTACCCAAACTTGGACCTTGAGCTGGGCGGGGGGGGGGGGGGGATGGTATTGCAGTGACTGCAGAAGACTTGAGACTTGAGGAAACCCAAAGGCCCCTCAGCACTGCCCTGTAGTGGGAATTCTTTATAAACCTAATGATGTTGGGATTAGGTTTCAATCCCAGGTGTGGGATATGGGGCGGCTTCAGATTGTCCACAGCAGTTGGCTAGAACATGTTTCATGCTCTGGTGGGGGCGTGATTCTGCTGGCTGGAAATAGTGTATGTTTGGATTCTGGGGACTCTTGAGAGGGGATAAACGTGAGATTCCCCCAGAGGACCTGTGGCGGCTGGGCTCCCCCTGCTGTTGCTGTCTCTGCCACTGGTGGTTCCTGCTGCTTTTTTGCTGGTTGCTGATTGCTTTGGCTGTTTGCTGCTGTTGCTGGTTACTCATTGCTGGTTGCTGGTTGCTGGATTGCTCGTTGTTGGTTGCTGGATTGCTGGTTGCTGGTTGGAGACATCCTGATGATGAAGATTGGTCCTCCCCCAAGACACTCAATGCCCCTAATCAGCAGAAAGTAGTCTAAAGAGATCTACGTCTCCTTTCTCCTCTATCCTTCTTTGGAAGGGATTGGGTGGTATAGGGAGATAGGAAAAGGAATCCACTAAAGTAGCCAAAATCCTGGCTACACTGTCCAAAACACACACATTACAGAGAGAATAGAAGGAGAGGAAGGAAAGAAATTTTCTAGGAGAAGTTATTCTGTGAAATATATATGTATATGCATATGTACATACATGCATATAGAAAGGGGGGTAGTGGAGAAGGTGTGAGGTGAAAGTATGGAACAGATTTCCAGGGCTTGGGAGTGCATCTCAGTGCCAGAGAGCCAGCCTACCAAGTGTGATGCTCTAGAGCCCAGGAAACAAATGACAACATCCCAAAACCAAGCACTCAAAACAAAAGTGCAAGAAGAGCACCGACTTCACAAAATTGTCCTCTGACCTCTTTGTGTTACTTTTTTCCCTCCACACTGAAGTTTTATTTTGCATACAAACAGGCCAGAAACTGATACACAATATACATAACAGAGCAAAATCCAAGAGGATATAGTTCAGTGATACGGTGTTTGTCTGATGTACTCAAAGGCCCTGGGTTCGATCTCCAGGACTGAAAAGAAACCACAGACTTCTCAAATGAGTCTGAAAGAGTTTATCAAGCTACTATGTGTAACTTACACCTATAAATTCCAGGTCTAAGAAGCGCTGTGTTGGTTTACCCAAAGGCAACCTTTCTCCCTCCCAGAGCGTAAAGTAACCAGGCGCCTTAAATTCACTGAGAAGCGGTCATGTGCCTGTCTGTTAGCATCTTCATAGTCACCTTTTAGGTTGGAGGAGTAGGGAACAAAAACACCGTTTTTTCACAGAAACTGCCTTGACACCTGGGTGGAACATTCCTTTGCTATTTCTTTCAGGTTAAAGGACAGTTTGTTGTTGTTGTTGTTTTTTAAGTGTAGTATTACTTTAAATTTTTCATTAGTATGCACTAGCTGTGGAAAATAATTGTTTTGTTGTGACATTTTCAGGTATGCGTATAATACATTTTCATCACGTCCCCCCCTCCCATCACCGTCTCTCTTTGTGTGCCCTGCCCCTGGCCATCTGCCTTCCCAAATGCTACACATTGCTTTTAGTCGAATGCATGTACTATGTATGTATGTATAATGTACGTATGTATTTTTGGTGGATTTTTTTTAAAGGCAGGGTCTCCTGTAGCTCTTCGGCTCACCTCCAGCTCACTAAGTGGCTGAGGATGTCCTTGAACTGATGATCCTCCTGTGTCCACTTCCCAAATGCTGGAAGACACCACCGCACCTGGCTTAACATTTATTTATGCATTTACTTATTTGTTTGTTATTGAGATATAATCTCGCTATGTAGCTCTGGCTGTCCTGGAGCTGGCGGCAATCCCTCTGCCTCGGCCTCCTAAATGCTTATTTTTAGTCAACCTAGTAATTGGGTGTCGTTGGTGTCTGTGTATGCCTCCTTTCAATTCCAGCACTGGCAATTGCCAAGAGAGGTTCCCCAACACACCTTCCACCAACAAGTCAAGACCAGCCTTCCTTCCTCGCTGATTCCTCCTTCTTTCCTTTTTTTTGTTCCTTCTTCCCCTTTGTTTCTTCTTCTTTCTTTCTTTCTTCCTGTCTTTCCCTCTCTCCCTTCATCTCAAGTTGTACCCCTCCACACCTTTTGGTTTTTCAAGAAAGGCTTTCTCTGTGTAGCCCTGGCTATCCTGGACTCGATTTGCAGATCAGGCTGACCTTGAACTCACAGAGATCCGCCTGCCTCTGAAGGCATGCGCTACCATGCTTGGCCTGTACCTTCTCTTATTTTGAGCCACCATCCTTGGCTACCAGAGGTGACTGCTGCATGGGGGCACAAACCGGAAGGGACTGTATTTCTGGAGAGAGGCAGTGAACTCAACATTTTGCACAAGGTTTTGACATGCTTGCTTTTCAAGGTCATTGTTCACGCCTGCGCATTTCAGGCTTGGTCGATACTAGCGACTGCCAGGCTTCTGCACACGCTACGGATAGTTTGGGAGAGTCAGAAAAATTTATGAAGCAACTTAATGAAACAAAGAAGAAAATTTAAAAAGAAAATAGATGCGTGTAAACGTGGAAAAGGACTACCTGATCAGGGTGGTACCAAGTCAGCTCTGAGTGGCGAAGTTTATAAGTGAAAGTCGACCTGGTCGTTTCTTGTCCCAGCCACCAAGTGGCGCTGTTGGTACGAGGCTGTCCTTGTCCTGAATCCAGAAGGGGCTCAGGCATCCTGGGAATGCGAGGCGAATGGGAGTCTCATCAAGGTCTCCCCCCACAGTCCCTGGTGATCGGATTTTAACTCAGATTTGTTTTGTAATTTGCGTTTATTTGTATTTATATCCCCACAACACATAACACCCGGTGTATATTTTTTTATAAAAACAGTTCTAAACCCACGGCTTAGAGTGACTGGGCGCGTGAGGTCAAAGGGATGGGGGTTCCGAGCTAGTCGTCTACTCTGGCCCACAGAGCAAGAAGCCTGTGGCCAATGCTAAGGACGATGGGAGTATTTTAAAGCGCATAAATTAAAAAAAAAAAAAAAAGTGTCTCCATTACTGGTTGTGTGTTTAATTTTTACATCATTCATTTATTTAGTGTGCACACGGAACCATATGTTTTCAAAGCTTATTGGATCTTGTTTGACAAAAGCGGGCACTTGTACTGAACAAAGTAAGTGTAATCGACCATTGTCTACCCGGCGTGTAAGTATCTCAGAATGTATTGCTAGTCTTGTCAGATTAGCAGACACTTGCTCCCGAAGGTTCACGCAGGAAGAATGTTTCTTCCCGGTGCCAGATCAACACCTGTGTGTCAGCAAAATCCACAGCCACCAGAGAGAGAAGCCTCCTGCTCCTTTAAAAAAAGATTCTTTTATTTGTTCTTTGACAATTTCACACAAGTATACGATGTATCTTGCTCACATCCACCTCCTCTTTCTCCTTCCGCCTCCTCCTGGACCCCACAGCATGTGCCCCTCCCATCTTCACGCCTTGATGACTCACAGAGTTGTTAGACCCCACTGCAGACTCGGGTGTGTGGCCCTTCACCAGAACACTGTCAGCCTACCAGCGACCACACTCCTGAAGAAAACTGACTGCCCCTCCCCCAGCAGCCAGCCACTGCCGAGGAGGCATAGTCCAGGCTAGCCTTGAAGCTGAGACAATCCTCTGGTCTACCCCCACCTCTCTCATTTAGGGGTGGGGCCTTGTGACACCCTCCTCCTCTTCACACACATGCCGGACCAAAACTTTGCTTGCTCTTGTGAATATTCCTACGGTGTCTTTTATTTCCACCGTCTTAAAGCGTAAGATACCAACTGGTGGTGTTTGAAAAGAATGTAAGTGAAGCAAAATGTCCGTGTTCCCCAACTCAGAATTTCTGGAGCCTTGGACATTGTTTGCACAGAGATGTCAAATATCCAACGACTAGGTTTAGTTTTTTTTTTTTGGCTTTACATTCTATTTTCTCAGGGGCTAGAAGTTTAGGAATAGACCCTTACTTAGTATGTACACGGCTAGCTAAGGGTGGCACAGGAAAACCATATTCCATGTTCTTTGTCCTGAGAATAGGTTCCACCTCATATTCTGGCTTTTCCAACATCATGGCCTTCCTGGCCTTCGTCTCCAGAACAATAGTTTACCTGTTGCAGATCAGGACTCAACCACACTGGGGTGCCCGGGAGTGCCAAGTGATGCCGTATGTGTGGGTCCACGTGCTAAGACGACCGGAAAGCAATGACCTAAAAAACATCACCTCAGGGAAGGCTGCTTATGAGGAATCCCGTGTTGAATGGCCTCACTTGTACAGCAGGGCAGTTATACGGAAACCCTGAGACAGTAACCAAGCACTGGAATTTAAGGTTTTCACCACCATGTCGAGTTTTAATGTAATTCAATTTTTTTTTTTAATTTTGTGTGTATGGGAAGGGCTGGGGCATGGGACACACAGCAATGCTTACTGTTTTAAGTTTATTGAAAGCTTACCCATTCTTGTCAGAAATGGACGAGAAGATGGATGGATGGATGGATGGATGGATGATATGTGCATAGATTCTGTGTGAATGCATTTTAAGAAAAATTGCTTTTTTACTTTTATTTATTTATTTAATTTTTGTTTTTGTCTTGTTGGAGGGGGCTTGTGCCATTGCACCAGGCTGCTCTATTTATTTATTTATTTATTTATTTATTTATTTATTTATTTATTTATTTGCTTTTTTTTTTTTTTTTCGAGACAGGGTTTGTCTGTATAGCCTTGGCTGTCCTGGACTCACTTTGTAGACCAGACTGGCCTCACAGAGATATTCTTTCCTTTGTCTCCCCCAGAGTGATGGGATTAAAGGTCTGCGCCCCTAAGTCAGGTTTATAGATTTTTTTTTAAACAAAGGGTCTTATTATTTTGTTTTTAATACAGGGTCTCTGTGCAACCCAAATTGGCCTCAAAGTCAGCAATCTTCCCGAGTTAGCCTTCCCAGTATTGGGATTATAAAGTAACTTGATTGGAAGAGGTCAGAATGTAATTATTTTTTAAAGATATATTTATTTATTACTTATACAGTGTTCTGCCTGCATTTGTGCCTGCACACCAGAAGAGGGCACCAGATCTCACTATAGAGGGTTATGAGCCACCATGTGGTTTCTGGGAATTGAACTCAGGACCTCTGGAAGAGCAGCCAGTGCTCTTAACCTCTGAGCCATCTCTACAGCCCATTTTTTTATTTTTTTATTCAGAATATTCTGGATTTTTTTTTTTAAGTTGTTGTTGGCTGGTTTTGTTATTGTTTTTGAGACAGGGTCTCACTGTGTAGTCCTGGCTGTCCTGGAACTCTCTCTGTACCCCGGGCTAGCCTAGAATGTGTGGCAATCCTCCTGTTTCTGCCTACTCAGTTTTGTAGGATTTTTGTTTTGCTTTACTTTTTATGACTTTACTAGTTACTGACACATTTATTTCTTTATTCACTTTAATTTTTTTTCTTGTGGGGGTGGGCAGCTCACTCAGTCCGGTAGGATGCCTGTTTGAAAAGCATGAGGGCCTGAGTTCAGGTCCATAGAACTCCTATTAAAAAAAAAGCCCAAATGGTGGCACATGCCTGTAAACCCAGTCAGGGAGTAGGGTGGGAAGAAGCAGAAGTGGATGAGGGAAGAGGAGAGACAGTTCGGTGAGGAAAGCCAGCCCAGACTAATCAGGGAGCTTTGGGTTCAGTGGGGGACCATGTCTGATAGATAGATAGATAGATAGATAGATAGATAGATAGATAGATAGAT
>NW_026593286.1:30810503-30834408 GCF_907164565.1 Psammomys obesus | reverse complement strand
GATAGATAGATAGATAGATAGATAGATAGATAGATAGATAGATAGATAGATAGGATGGATGGATAGATAGATGATGGATGGATGGATGGATAGATAGATGATGGATGGATGGATGGATAGTTAGATGGATAGATAGATGATGGATAGATGGATAGATAGATGATGGATGGATAGATAGATAGATAGATGGATAGATAGATAGAAAGATAGATGGATAGATGGATAGATAGAGAGATGATAGATGGATGGATGGATAGATAGAGGTGGCAAGAGATGAGAAACATCCCCAAACATCAGTGGCTGGCCTCCATCCCACATGGACACACGCACATGTCCACGTCGGCAGATGTATGCACCACACAGTGAGAAAGTCTTCATTCTGAGTATTCACTGTACACGGTACTGACACACAGGGACATTTTCAGACACGGATGCACCTACACTGAGCACCCCCTCACAATTTTGCTTTTTCTATTCCCAGCATTATTTTTTCTGGAATATCTTAGAGCAAACCTGGGAATTCCCATTCCCCTCATAAATACCTTGGCATGCATCTCTAACTACAGGATTGTTTTTACAGTGCCAATTGTTAATTCAACATGCTAATTAAAAACAAATTCCTAGAATAACCTAATGGTGTGTTTAAATCTCAATGCTAGCCTCAGAAATGTCATTTTACAATTGATTTATTAGACTCAGAATCCCAAATGGTGTCTATCATGTTACGCTGTTACATTTGTCTGTTGTGTCTTATTTATTTAATCTGTAGGCTTTTGTTTGTTTCTTTCTTTCTGCCCTTTGTTTTTTTATAGAGGGTTGGTATCACTGTGTAATTCAAGCTGGCCTTAAAATTCTCCTGCCTCAGCCTTCCTGTGTGTTACAAACTTACTCCACCAGTTCTTTTGTGTGGTCCCTCACCCAAGGTCTTGCTATTTATCCAGGCTGTAATCAATAGTTCGACAATCCTCCTGCCTCAGGTGCCCAAGCTGGGGTCATAGGCATGAGCCGCCATTTCAGGTCTTTTGTCTCATTTAGGACAAGAGTAATATAGGCATTGTTCTTTGTTTCCTTTCTTCATTTAGCAATGTACCTTGATGATCTCTCTGTCATCAAGATCTCATTCTATTTATGCCTGAGTGTTAGTATTCCATTATGTGGGTGCTAGGGATTATTTTCAACATTTCTGACCATATTTTTTATGTTAGTACTGTGAAACATAGGTGATTACCCACATATTAAAGAAAAATTATTAGATCACATCCTCCCAAATTATTAAACTTCAAAAAAAAAAAAAAACAGAATGGAAGCAGGAGAAATGTGCAAAGTCTCAAATAAACACAGTAGTTTGAATTTACAACATTTGAGAAAAGAATCACCAAAATCTGATAAAGAAACTAAACTGAAATTACCAATAACCTATAATTTTATTACTAAGTTAACAAAAAAAGGCAGACTGGGGGCTGGAGAGATGGCTCAGAGGTTAGGAGCACCAGCTGCTCTTCCTGAGGTCCTGAGTTCAATTCCCAGCGACCACACGGTGGCTCACAACCATCTATACAGGGATCTGATGCCCTCTTCTGGTGCACAGATGTATTTGCACTCTTCTACATTTAACTAACTAACTAACTAACTAACTAACTAACTAACTAACTAACTAACTAACTAACTAACTAGCTATTTTTTTAAAAGGCAGACTGGGTGCAGCGCACACACCTGTAATCCCAGCACTCAGAGGTGGAGGCAGGAAGATCGGGAATTTACTTGCATCCTTTGCTACAAAGAGAGTTCAAGTCCAGCCTAGACTATATGAGACTTTCTCAAAACACCAGATAGATAGATAGATAGATAGATAGAAAGATAGATAGACAGACGGACAGATAGATAAAAGAATGAATGAACAAATCATTTATTTTAACCTGATTTTCCTGGAAAGAGGCTGAAGAGAAAGAGGAGCGGTAAATGCAAGCCCAGGGATCGGGGCGCTCGTCGGGGGACAGGGGTGATGCAGTCAGGATGAGGCATGCTGAGCTGGCCTGAGGGGTCCTGCTGAACGGTCTGGATGAGTGCCCTGGCCCTCTAGCTGCAGTCCCTGTCTGTCGGCCCATTTAGCCGGCTGGGCAGGCTCAGGGGCTGCTCGCTGTCAATCAGCTTCCTACAGGCGGTTCTGCGCCTCCCGGGCAGCATCAACAGTGCGCATGCCTGAGGTGGGCAGGCCCGCCTCTAGGACGTCAAAAGGCAGCAGCCTTGTTGGTCTGAAGCATGAACTGCAATGATGCACAATTTTCAGGAAAATCATCCCAATCTCTGTCCTTAGTCAGAAATCTTTGGTAACAAAAAAAAAAAAAAAAAAAAAAAAAGATAGTTTTGGACACAAAGCTAAAAAAGAATCTTAACAAGTCGTCCGATGTTTTTCCGGGACCTTCAGCAAACCATAAATTCATTTTTGAAAATTCTGAAGGATGTTTTACATTTTCCCTTCAGTAGTCCTCTCTAGCATGTAAACAGCAATGTCAGTCAGTCTTAAGACATGAGCTGTCTACACCCACACACATAAACGCGCACATATACAGAGAGAAATTACTTAGCTAAAGTAATCAGATATTCTGTTCAAGCGTGTTTGTGAGTTAACGACATAATTTCTTCAGCTAACACAAATGCTGGCCGTTTTGACTTTTTAACACTTACCCGGCATTATACCACCTGTCATTTGGCAATTGGGAGACAGAAGCAGGAGGCTCGCCACAAGTTGGCGGCTACTGTGAGCTCCATAGTGAGTTCCGGGCTAGCCTGGGCTACAGAGTGAAATACTGGCTACCCCCCCCCCCCCCTCCCCCCCGTGTAAAATTTATGAAACCACCTTAAGCCAGGCCTCACTCATAGGTTTGGTTTTGTTTTTGTTTTTTTTGACACAGGATTTCTCTGTGTAGCCCTGGCTCACGGTTTGTTTTGCTTTTCAATGAGATCTTACAGTCCGGGCTGGCCTCAGACTCAGGATCCTTCTTTCCAGGGTCCTAAGTGCGGAGACTGTGGGCCTGTGTTACCACATCCAGCTAGGATGTAATTTGTCTGTGACAAAATCCGTAACCTTTTTTGGGAAAAGAATTAGCAGGGTTTTTTAAAAAAAAAATAAAAAATATTTCAGTTAGTTGGTGAAGCGTATGCCACGATGGGCACGTAGATCTCAGGGAACAACCTGCCAGCATCACTTCCCGCCTTCCACCCGAGGGTCCCAAGGCTGAGATCCGGTCAGCCGGCTTAGTGCAGGGACACTTACCCAGTGAACCATCTCCCCAGACCCGACATGACAAAATGTGTTGCACGCCGGTTGGAGGCCTAACTGGTTCCATTTTTATGCCTAGTCTATGTTCCGTGTGTACCATTGGTCTCCCTGGCTTTCTATCTCTCTCTTTTTAGATGTTTCGGGTTTTAGTAAATCTTTGAATAGACTTGCCATAGCTCTTATGGAGCAATTTCTTTCTCGTTTGACTAACTCTGCGGCCCGGGTTGGCCTCTGATTCATGGAAATCTTCTTGTTTGCATTCCAAGCGCTGACTTGGAAACTCTTGCCTTCTTGCAGTAATTTTGAAATAAAACTTGAAATACAAAATATTAATGTCTTGGGGTTTTATTGCTGTGAAGAGACACCAGGACCATGGCAACTCCTATCAAGAAAAATTTAATTGGAGCTGGCTTTCAGTTTCAGAGGTTTAGTCCACTATTGTCACAGCAAGAAGCATGGCAGCATGTAGGCATGGCAGCATGCAGGTGCCGGAGGAAGAGCTGGGAGTTCCACATCTTGGTCCACAGGCAGCAGAAGGAGACAGCCCCACTAGGGCCACCTTGAGCCTCTGAGACCTCACAGCCCACCCCCACGGTGGCACACCTCCTCCTCCTCCAACAAGGCCACTCTTCCTAATGTGCCACGCCCCGTGGGCCAAGCTTCCAAACACAGAGTCTGGGGAGGCCATTCCTATTCAAACCACCGCAATTGAATAACATCAAAGTTAAGATTTAATGCCTGAAAGTTGGGGTGTGGACTATCCACAATCCTGTTGTGATAACAGCGCAGCCCTTTTCCTCATGGAAATTGTCTTGCCCGTCGCCTACGTCTATGATTGATGGATAAGAACCGCAAGAAACATCGGTCTCTTGCAGAAAGAACTCTGCTCCAGGACTGCAAACGACTACAGTCACAGACGACAACGCAGCCTGATCCAGATGCCTGGAACTGCCGAGTGCTGATGGGATAGTCACACACATTAAACATTAATTATATTGATATGAAAGGAAGGAAAAAATGGGGGACTGAGGAGTTTATTTTGTTGTCTGATTTTTATTTATTTATTTTTTTTTATTTTTATTTATTTTTTTTTTGAGACAGGGTTTCTCTGTGTAGCCCTGGCTGTCCTGGAACTCCCTCTGTAGACCAGGCTGGCCTCGAACTCAGAGATCGCCTGCCTCTGCCTCTGCGCTGGGACTAAAGGCGAGCACCACCACGCCTGGCTGTGAGGAGGCGTATGCCCACAGACGCTCCTTCTTCTGTCTCTTCTTTATTTGAAATTTGACAAAAGAATCTTATCATAGTCCAAGCTAGTCTTGAACTCACCATCCCCCTGTTTCAGCCTCCAAAGGACGGCGCTACCCACTGAGCCCAAACTCCTCTCCCTCTCTGCAGATGACGTGGCGTTTGTCTGAATGACTGAATGAACGCCCTGGCCGACTCTGCTTGGAGGCAGAGATGGAGTGGGCGTCCTCAGCTTTCCTTCCATCCCGCCATTCTGTGGTTTCTTCGACTCCAAACCTTGGCTAGGTTTCAAACTTGTTTTAATGGTGGAAAGCCAACCCGAGTCAGGTGGCTCACATCTGCAACCCCAGAACTGGAGAGGCTGAGGCAGGAGGATTACCTCGAGTTCAAGGCTTGAAAGCCGAGAGGCTTTCAGATGAAAGCAAGGAATGAAATATCCCCCTCCCACCCCCAGCGTGGCCACGTTAACACCCGGAGGGCCCACTAAACGCCAGCGTCCATGCAAATTCCCCAAAAAAAGGAGTGCGGCCACCGCGCTGACCTGTGGCTGGGGCGGGGCGGTTCTTGGAGCGCACCCAGTTGCATTCACCCCGCTACGACCCCTGACCCGCGTGCACATGCGGACGCCAGCCGCTGCGGGTCTGATGCACAGTTCCTTCAACTGATAAGAGAAAACTGCTGAAGTCATGAGGCTGCTCCGGGGAGAGCCCTCGTGTGAGTCATGCAAAAGCTCCGCTCTGCTGACCTCTGGCAAGACGGGAGTGACTGAGGACAGAAGAGGCGGACTGGGGAGAGGTTCAAGGGCGGCTTTTCTCCTTGAACCCGGACTATTATGGGTCAGGAGCTGTGTGCAAAGAGGCTACAGCCAGGATGCAGTTGCTACCGCCGCTCGGAGGGAGGGGAGGCGCACAGCTGTCAGAGGAGCCAGCTTGGGAGCGCCCAGGCTCCTGCATTCGAGGTATTTGTGTCCCGGGAGGAGCATCTTTCTTTATTAGTAAACCCAGCAATTCGGACAGACACTCCCTTTTATAGCAGGGTCTGATTCCTCTGCGGTAGGTCCAAACTCATAAAAAGGAAATTCTATTAAAGTCACAGAGGATTTATGGCCGAAGTTATCAAGTTAGGGGATGTGCTTGTAAACCAGAGGAGGGGAATAATCCTTGGCTTTGGTCTCTTCTGACTTGAAATAGAGAAGGGCTCTTCTCTGGACTTCGCTGAGCCACTAAATTGCAGGGCTGAACTGTAGAGGGCTGTCGTACTGGTAGGTCCTCTGTGGGTCCTCAGTTTCAGTATTTAGCTCCTGATTATTAGCAGCGTTTTACTAGATTATTCTAAGGCATTACCTTAAGGACGCAGGAAGGCCGGCAGGCTTGGGGGGAGACTGAGTTAAACCAGAGAAATTGGAAAACACCCATTCAGGAGACTGGGTTAAACTGCAAGTGAAGGAGAAATTGAGTATTTCAGCGATTGGTACCACAGCAGCCTCAAAGGGATTTGGCTTTCAGGAAAGATGCCTTTGCCTGGTGGAGGACGCCTAGAAAACAAAACAAAACAAAACACAGGCAAAGAAAACAAAGAAAAGGTTTACCAGCTACCAGATGTTGATTTCGTATGCATTTTGCTCCTGTGCTTTTTTTTCCCCCCCTCCAGCTAACAGACCTAAAAGAAGCATCACGTTCCACGTCTTCGCTTCACCCCAGGGGACTCCAAGTTATCGGTGCCCAGAAGCGGCCACGGAGTAACAGTGACTCTTTTCAGGAAGAGAATCTGAGGCAGGGGTTGCCATGGGTGAGTGAGCGGCTGGCTGGCATCAACAAGAATTTCATGGGTGCTTGCTTAGGGAAGCTGGCCCTCACTTTCCAGGGATGCCTGTGTGGGCTCCCAGGTGCATGCACGCGCGCACACACACACACACACACACACACACACACACATACACACATACACACATACAAATACATATAGAAACATGCACACACTCACACACACAGACAAGCATACACACATACACACACACACTCTCTCTCTCTCTCTCTCTGCTGCCTAATGCCCCTGGGGAAAAGATAAGTCAACATATTTTTGAAATGTTCTTTCTGTCTTCCCCCCTCTCGCTCCACCCTGTCAGCAGAAAAAGAGCCTTCCTTTTGGGGCAGCCTCTTCTTACTTGAACTTGGAGAAGCTGGGTGAAGGTTCTTACGCCACCGTTTACAAGGGCATTAGCAGGTGAGTGACTTCTTAAAGATTTCGGATGAGGGTTCTCCTATTGCATTATAAAGCCAACCCACATATCACACAGACTTACAGCCTTTGGGGCTGTGGCAGGACATCTGGGCCAACAGGGAGTTAGATGAGGTGATTTTAACAGCCTTAAAAAAACAAAAAACAAACAACAAACAAACAAACAAAAACCCCTGCTCTTCTCTAGCTAAAATCAACAACTGAAAAGGTAGACCCTCCCCACTGTTGACCCAAAGAACAATTACTACCCAACAAGAAACCCTGTTAGTAAGATGTCTCTAGAAAGGTTTTCTTATCCCTTTCTAAATCTCAAAGTGTAGAATATCCAAAAACTATGTCCTGCATTTTCTGTGTTTGTGAAATATACCAAGTGGAAAAAAGAACATTTGTCCAAAATCCAAGTACCTGGTTCAAAGACAGAATTCTGGTCTTTCTGTTACCTTCTAGTAAAAGTAGAAAAGTTGGAAAACCTTTTCCTTTAGGTTATAGTACTCCAATAAAAAAAAAAAAATAATGACTTAGTGGTAGTCGTATTTTAAAAGTGCAAATATTATAAAACGAAGTCTTTTCATTTATCGTAACGTTTGCATACTCATGCTGCCTTTGCTAAAGTGAGATGTTAGGGAAATACAATTTTAAATTATTGTACAGAACCAGGATTTGACTTATGACCATAGGTTATCCCAGAAACTAAAAATATAAAATGTTTCTCTCAAGAAATTCAAAATAGGATGAAAAAGTACATTAGACATGCTTCCAAACCTGAGTTCAAATCCCCACATCGATGTAAAAATCTAGGTGAAGCTATGGATGCCTGTAATCCCAGAACTGTGAGGAGACAGAGGAGTGGGGACAGTGAGGCTTGCCAGCCCGTAGGCTATCTCCAGGTCCAGTGAGAGATCTGGCCACAAAAGAATAAAATATGCATTATATAAACAAAAGAACTGTATTTCCACTATGTGTAATATACCACGAAAGGATTCTATATATGTATAGTACATAGAAGGGAAAAGAGGTTTATAATAGCATTAAAAAAAAAAAACTGGCCCCAAATATCCAGTAGATTCACCACACTGTGAACTAATATAAACAGAGGCCCAGTACTGAAGAAGGGGGTGGGGTGAGGATGCTGGCCACAGAACAAAGTGTACTGGATGGTCCTGTTCAGAAAACAAAACAAAACAAAAACAAAAACAAAAAAACCACTTATTACTTATGCAGATTGAAATGTACACAGAAAAGTCTGAGGACAAAAGATTTTATTTTAGTGGTTGAAACTGGAGGCTATGAATACAGAACATTTATGGTGTAGAAGCACATTTTAAAGTCCCATAGAGAGCCAGGTCTGGTGGCATAGACCCATAGTCCTATCACTCAGGAGGCTACAGCGGGGGCAGAGTGAGACCTTCTCTAAAAACAAAAAACTATCTTAGATGTTCTAGATAATGCAAAAAGACTAAGACTAGAGATCATTTTTTCTGGGGCGTGGGGTTGTAGCGTGGCCTTTCTAAAAGATGTCTAATCACCTAAGAGATTATTAGGCTTAATAACACATAGTAATTGTGTGATCAGTTATAAAATCAATACAAGTTGCTTACGTATTCAATAAGTATTTGGAAAATACAGTGAAAAATATATTCTCACAATAGCAGGAAAATATAATTATCGGAATTAAAACGAGCAGGATTCATAAAGAGCTGCCGTGGTATATAAAAGACCTAAATCACTTTGCTGTCATAAACTAATTTTTCTGTGCTGTTAATATTTGTTATGCTCCATGCCATGTCTTATCTGTTAAGAATGTTTTGGAGGGCTGGAGAGATGGCTCAGCTGTTAAGAGCACTGTCTGCTCTTCCGAAGGACCCAGGTTCAATTCCCAGCACCCACAGCTATCTATAGCTCCTGTTCCAGAGGATGTGTTTGTATATACATGCAGGCAGAACACCAGTGCACATAAAAATAAAACACATCTTTTTGTAAAAAAAAAAAAAAAGAGTATTTTTGAGAACTAGAGACAGACACTTCTGCACGTGTGGAGCGTGGGAGGAGCACAGAACATAAACTGATAAAACAGCGGATGAAAGGAGGATGAGTTCCATGGGAAGGAAGGCAATGGGAAGATCTGAAGATGGCAGAGAGGCAATCACAGTTTTAAACAGAGAGGCGAGAAGAGGTCCCGCAGAGAAGGAAATATTTGGAGAGGAAATCTGAGGGAGGTGAAGATGAACTGGATACAGGGACACAGAGGACAACTCCAAGCAGGGGAGGGCAGGGAGGAGCAAGTGGGGATGTGTGTGCTGTAGTGGATTCCAAGGTGTTTGCAAATGTAGAACGGTTGGAACCTGTTAACATGAGGATGTCAGTGGACCTCTGACTTCAGGTTTTGGTGTGTACTAAATAAAGGGGCCCCTTGAAATACTTAAGGAAGTGGTGATAGGACCCCACCCTGACCCCTGGGAACCCGAATACAAGGATACTCAAATCACTTACAGAAAATGGCGCAGTCTCTATATTATAGAGAATGACAAGAAAAAAGTCAATACACATTCAATACACAACCAATATTCTTCTCAAGTATTTCTAATCTGTGATTGGTTGAACACACACACACATATGACCCACAGATTCAGAGAGCTGGTTGTATAATCTAAGTACAATTAAACTTGTGTAGCACAGATATTAAAAAAAAAAAAAAAAAGGATCAACTCTTCCTAATGTAGCCCTGGCTAGCCTGGAATTCAGTATGTAGATCAGGCTGGCCTTGGGTTTGTGATCTTCCTACCTCTGCCTCAGCACTGAGATTACAACATGCACGTGGCAGAAACAGGATTTTTTTAAAGCCCTGAATATATACAAATACAAGTAATTAGTAAAATTTAATATGTAAACAAATTATCAGGGAATAGAAAATGTTCCCCTAAACGGAACTGAGACAGTAAGCCATTTTTGAAAATTGGATGTACAATAAGAATACAGTAGATTTAAGATTTAAATGAACAACACAGTGTAGAATAACTGGACAGGAAGATGAATTCTGTGCAGCCTGTAGGCTGGGGAGGTCCGTTTATGAATAGAACATTCTTGTCAGATTCCATATGGGAATAGAGAGGCCATGGTGCCCGTCTGTCCACCTATGTGGAGCACCAATTCCAAGACATTTTAACAGGTGTTTCACAGAAACAGCTATAGCTGAATCAAGACTGGCAATCCTAGACAAAATAAAATTCCACCTTTTTTTTTTTTTTTTTTTTTTTTAGTAGGACACCACACCTGGCCCACTTCTGTGGTTTTTTTTTTTTTTTTTTTCAATGTTTATTTATTATTTATACAGTATTCAGTGCAAAAGAGGGCATCAGATCTCATTATAGATGGTTGTAAGCTGCCATGTGGTTGCTGGGAATTGAACTCAGGACCATCTCTCTAGCCCCCATCTTTTACAATAGATGCCTTCAGCATATCAAAACTGCCTATGTGTGCCATGATTATCTACATAAGGGCAGTGGTGATTCTGAAAGTGTGAAGCATTTCTAAACATATTTGACCAAAAAGGTTGTTTGTTTGTTTGTTTGTTTGTTTTTAATAGGTAGGTGGAATAGAATTTTTACAGAGTCACACTCTCAATAAAATATTTTGGGAAATACTAAACATCATACAAAAGAATTAAGTTCAAAATTTGAAAGACAAAAAGAAAGTGATAAAAGCCAAGGTAAAAAAAAAATGTTCTTGTAAAATCATGAGGGAAGGACAAAACAAGTAGAAAAGACTGAGGAAAATGCACTTCCCAAAGCAAAGAAATTGAAATTAATGATACACACATAGACCAAACTGTGAAGGTAAAAGCAACGGGGAGCAGACTTACCAGTCCACAGAGGAAGGCAATGCAGCCAGTCCTGATGAGACCTGATAGATTGGGATCAGAAAAAAGGAGAGGAAGTCCTCCCTATCAGTGGACTGGAAGAGGGGCATAGGTGGAGAAGGGGGAGGGTGAGTAGGATTGAGAGGGGAGGAGGGAGGGATACAAAGTGAATAAACTGTAATTAATAAAAATAAAAAAAACTATATTAAAAATAATTAATTAGAAGGAAAATGATAATAATAAACAAACTGAGCATAGAAAGTCTAATTTTGAATCCTGGAAAGATTAGTTAATTCTTTAAAATAAAGAATGTATATAAGCAAACAAACAAACAAACAAAAACAGCAAAACTAAGCTGGCACTCACGAGGAATTTGGCAAAGCCACGTGGGCTCAAGGGAAGAGTTTCCAAGGGACAAACCTGCCAAAACCAAGGCACAAAACGAAGTGGTATCGTGTTATAACCCAAGGAATCAAATATCCGTGAGTTTCTGCTGCTGCAAATGAATGGCTCAATAAATTAATAAATAAGAAAGCAGAAATACATCTTCCATGCAAAAGAACTCCAGATACCTTCCATGGATCTGCTGTCTCAGAAGTGGATCTTAGTGGACCCATGCCCAAAGGGAAGGCTGCACTTAGTGATGCTAAAGCAGGGGGAACGGACAGTCACTCTGCAACAGGCAGTCATCTAAGCCCACCGCAGACAGGTGGTTACAGTCAACGAGAAAAGTCTCAAGCCAGGACAATAGAAAAGTGTTCCCATGATACACTACAGTCAAGATGGCTCTTGACCTTCCCCCAAACTCAGAATTACAGAATTTTTGTTTGTTTGGTTGGTTTTGAGTTTTTTGTTTGTTTGTTTGTTTGTTTGAGGCAGGGTTTCTCTGTGTAGCCTTGGCTGTCCTGGACTCACTTCGTAGACGAGGCTGGCCTCAAACTCACAGAGATCCATCTGCCTCTGCCTCCCCAAGTGCTGATATCACAGATGTGTGTCCCCGTGCCCTGCACCTTCGAATTTCTTTACTCACACTCCTGAAAACCATCAGGGTAAACAAACCCAAGGCAAATCTGGCAACTGCACAGCCAAGAGGAGCCTAGTGAGACACAACAAGTCAGTGAAGTCCTGAATAGAATCTCGGACAATAAGAAGGCCATGAAGTAAAAGCTAAGGAAATCCTCATTTTAATAGCGGTGCATCAATATCGGTTCATTAATTATTATCATTACTGTACACTATTTTAGTTTAGGATTTTGGTTGTTATGTTTTGGCTTTTTTGAGACAGATTCATGTAGTTCAGGTCGGCTGAACTTCAGATGTAGCTGAGGATGACATTGAACTTCTTGATCCTCCTGCCTCCATCTCTCAAGTGTTATAGGCGTGAGTCACCATGCCCGCTTGGTTCATTAATTGTAATAACTGTACCTCACTAATTAAGAGTCAACAGAAGAAGAAACAGAAAGCAAGGAAATAGGAACTTCCTATCCCATCTTCTTAAGTTTTCTAGAATTTTAAAATCGTCCTTCAAAAAACAAAGTTAAAAACAATAGAGCTGAAAATGCAGCTCAGCACCACCATGCTCTTTGGGAAGCAGCTTGGGACACGAGTTCACATTCATGAAAGCACTGCCTACTCTATGATTTAGCAATTCCGCTTCTACCTTAAGGAAATAGTGGGAACTATGGGAAAATACTTAGCTGCAGAAATGATTGTCATGGTTTTTCATTTGAGTTGGCTTTTTGAGGCAGTCTCATGCTAGCCCAAGCTGGCCTGGAACTCACCACATGCCCAGGCTGACCTTGTGACAACCTTCCTCCTACTTCGGCCACTCAAGGGCTAGGGTTACAATAGGAGCCTCCATGTCCAGCACAGTATTCTTAAAATAACCTCAAACTGCAATTTATAAGAATTTGGAATTGGCAAAACACATTGTGATGTATTTGTATGATAAAACACTGTAACATTATTAAATATCACATTTTGTAAGAAGCATGGTGTCTTATGCCTGTAACCCCAGCACTCGAAAAGCTGAGTCAAGAGGGTTGTTATGAGTTCAAAGCTGGCCTGTCTATTAAAACATCACGAACCATAAAAGAGAATGGAAAACAGAGAGAGAACAGATTACTGACTGTGCTATATGGATCTCACAGTGTTAGAAGCAATATGGCTGTAAAGAACTTGCCCAAAATTTTCTTATATGAATACATACAGAGGAGGAGGGAGGGAGGGAGAGAAAAGGGATAGAAAAGGAAATGGTGAGACCTAGGCAAACCAGCTAACGCTTTTGAGAGCTACTGTAAGACACTGGCTGTTGACAAGCTCACCCAGAATTAAAAGCTGGAGGCCAGCCTGGTATATATTACAAGACCGTCTCAACAAAACGAAAACTCACATCTCCCCTCCCCCTGTAAAAACAAAACAAAAACAAACAAACAAAAAAGAACAGAAGGAAAGAAAGAAAAGATAAAAGAGAATTTGGCTCTTATCTGACACGAAACGTGGAGGCATGCTGGGTGTTGAAAAGTAAGTGACATGTTGGGTTGACTTTCACATTAAAATGTCCCCTGGTGCTCTACTGAGAGAACATAGAAGACAAGTGCAAATGCCCAAGCAAGAGGGCTGTTCTGAAGCCACCAGTCAGGTGACATACAAGGCTGGCTTTGGTGCAGCGAACATTGTGAAGGAGGTGGTCGCTTGGTGCGTCTCTGCTTCCTCACGATGTTCTGCGACGAGACACGCCACCTCAGCACAGAGAGGAGTGTTTTCACATATATATGCAACATGTTTTATACATGATGAAGCTGTTGCTTTGAACCATCCCAGTAAGTGTGTGTATGTGTCTGCCCCCACCTCTCTCCAGGATAACCGGGCAACTAGTAGCTCTGAAAGTCATCAGCATGAACGCAGAGGAGGGGGTCCCTTTCACAGCCATCCGGGAAGGTAAGAATGGGAGAGAAAATGGACCCCAGAGATTGTTTCGAGAACTCAGTGTGGCAAAAACATCGCGAAGGATTCCATTTTCCTTCTGGGTTTTCTAAAAGTGATAGTATAATTTCAAAGTTCTTTTTGCCAATGTCCCAAGATTATTTACACGGTTACTTTTATTGTTTGTTCTTGAAGATAATGCTCAAAACTGCTGTCTATAGTATAACCTCTATGAGTGTTTACTAAATGTTTTCCGTATGTTTGGAGTCGTGCTGAAACCATGTCTACACAACCCGTAGCAATTCATTTAAAAAAGAAAAAAAGTGTAACTACATACTAATTCTTGGTGGAGATCTGCCTGATCATAGCTTTTTTTTTTTTTTTTTCTTAGTTTTGTTTTTCCTACAGTACTCAGGGATTGAACCAACGGTCCAACACACACACACACACACGTGCACATACGCACACATTTTTTTGGAGACAGGGTCTGGCTAAGTTTCTCAGGCAGGGAAACTTGCAATCCTTCTGCTTTTAGCCTCCTGGATAGAAAGCATGTTCTCTCAGTGTTTTCTCCCTCTCCCTCTGGAGTGGTCTCATTTATTTATTTATTTTAAATGAGACAGGGTCTCCATGATTTGCTTACTTACTTTGTAGCCCACTCTGGCTGCAAGCTTGCAGTACTGCCCCAGCCTCCTCAGAGCTGGGAATGCAGGTGTGTCTCACCAAGCCTAGCTTCTTGTGTTTTCTTTGCACCCTGGGCAGCCTAGTAAGAAGGTGAACAGATCCACCTTCTCATCTTCTAGCTGCTAGGTGTGAGTGAGGTGATATTGGATTAGATAGCGTGTCTAAGACAGGGCTTACTGTGAAAGTAGCTGATAAGGTGGTTAGTGCGTGACTTATGTCCAAACAGAGGCAGGCTGTTCTTTGTGAACTTGAGGCCAGCCTGGTCTACAGGCTAGGCTCTAAGACAGCCAGGACTAAACAGAGAAACCCTGTCTCAAAAAGCCAAAAAACAAAAACAAGTGGCTGATAGTGGGAAATAGTTCATGGAGCTGTTATGAAGAGCAAATGAGAATACATAACACTTAGTCTGTTTTCAGGGTTCAATGAACGTTCGTTGCTTTTATTTCATTCTTGGTTATTATTTTATTACCTTTTGGTCATATTTTACTAATCAATGGGAACATTTATACCACAGTGTTTAATACTAATAACTATAAATTTAAAATAACAGTGAAATTAAAGAATACAACTTATTAACATTTCATATAAGGTTTCTGTTTGTTTGTTTGTTTGTTTGTTTGAGACAGTGTCTCCATAGAGCCCAGACTGGCCCCAAACTCGCTTGTAAATGAGGATGACCCTGAACTCTTGATCTCCCTGCCTATCCCTCCCAAGGGCTAAAATTACACTTCATGGACTGGGCATAGAATCCAGGGCCTCAAGCATGCTAGGATATTAGTTAGCGTTCTGTTGTGGTGACAAAATACTATGACCAAAGGGAAGAAAGAGGTTATCTGGCTCAAGGGTCCAAAGAGATAAGAGCCCATCGTAGCAGGGGGTTGGGAGTGGCACAACAGCAAAAGGCCGCCATGGCAGCAGAACAGGAAGCTAAGCGATGGCACCTTCGACCACGTGGGTGAAACAGAAAAGAGCAAAGCGGAAGCGGGCGATGCTGGGCGTTCTCAAAGCCGAGCCTGCAGCGGTACAGCTCCTCCAGCAAAACTGCACTGCTCCCGAGCACCACCACCCGCCGGGAACCGAACACTCAAGCCTATAAGGAGTATGTCACACTCAAACCAACACTCCAGGCAAGCGCGCCGATCAATCCACCCACTGTGGAGCCACAGGAATGGTGGGGTTGCGCCTCCGTCCGAAGAAACATTCCGGAGAGCTGGCCCCTGCTTGCTCAGCCTTACTTTCTTCCTCTTAGCTATTTGTCTTCTCCCCGGAATACATACTGCACGCAGAGTGCTGAATGTTTGAGAAACCAGCCGAGGGGGCCCCGTTCTTCGTTCTGTTGTGTTCAGTCTTAACAGCAGACAACCCAAGGACGAAGCGTCTAGAGGCGGTCGCGAACTCGGACAAGCGCAGATCAGTGTGGCGAAGGGAGGCGGATTTTAGGCTGAATTTAGGCCATCGGGCACTGAAAAAGCAATCCAGAAAACGGGTTTACAACTCAATTTGATGCCATCTTCAAACGTCCCTGGACCGCCCTGGGAAGCGTTTTTAATTTAAATAGAAAGGCCAAAAGGCAATCAGCGTAAGCGGGGACTCACCGTGGCCGGGTCAGGTGCAATCCGAGGGGACACGTGGTTTTAAGCGTTCAACACCGGGCAGGGTGATCCTGGCTGGAGGCAGATGTGTGGAGAGGCTAGGAGGGCCCTCCTGGTTCTCCGGGCTTTGTCCTGTTCGCCCACGGCTGAGTTCTCCAGGTCCACACCTGGCCGTCACAGGGAAACCTTTCCGCAGCGCGTTTTGCTAACAGATGTCCTCCGCCTGGCTCCAAGCCCCCGGGTGTGTGTTGTTCTCTTCGCACAACCAGTTCTGCGCTGCGTGTTGGCCTCCCACACAGGTGTTCACAATTATAGCTGGCATTCCACCGTGGGCTGCCTCGGTTTATTTTATGGACTGCCCTGACTGAAAGCTTTGCTTGTACGATACGAAAGGCCACAAAAGGATTCTGACGGGTCGGAGGTGGCTCGACACGCAGTTTCCAACAATGGCTGCCTCTTTCCCCTCCGGTGTGAAAGCCCGCAGCCTTGAAAGCAAGAACTTTGGCACTGGCTCATTTCCCCCCCCCCCTTCACCCCCTCCGGTTAAGACCTCGATGGATGTGAGACCAGAGAGATGGAGGTTAAATGGCCAGGGCTGGGAAGCCAGATAAGAACAGCTGGAGCTCATTAGTTAAAACCCAGGGTCATTAGCTGCAAAGACAACCGAAAGCCATTCGCAAAGAAACTCAAGAGTGAGGGAACCTTCTTTTCCAAGCCCTTGAAGCAAGAATGCGTTTCCTGAGCAGTCTGATTGCCAGGTATGGCAAACCAGGACTTCGTGAGTAGGATTTTGCTGCGTAGACAGTCTCTAAATGGGTAGGATGCACGTTTGTTTCCATGCGATCTTCACATATAATACCGTAATATTACATATCACTGCTATATAATATCAGACAAAAATCTGAACGATACTAAGGGAAAAGCTTAATAAGCTTTTATGCATCCTTCAGTTCTCTTAATACATTTTATCACATGGCCAAACTTTCAAACCAAATTTGACTCAGACTAACACGCGTAACTTTACATGCCTCCACGGGACAGTATGTGCCAGGCGCTCTGCGGACTCCTGGGTAGGGAACAGTACACAAACCAGCCCCTACTTACCTCATTTGTTTGTCCTCGGGATATTGAGGCCCAAAGCCAAGGGCTCACACATGCTGGGCAAGTTCTCCACCACTCAGCTATTGGCCCAGCCCTCTTATTTTTTAATTTTGAGACAGGGTCTCACTGAGTTGCCCCGGCTGGCCCTGAACTCACCTTGTAGCCCAGGCTGGCCTTGATCTTGTTACCTTCCTGCCTTGGTCTCCTGAGGTAGGTGGGATCATGGGCCCAGGCCATACTATCCTCATCTTTTTGCTAATTAAAAGATAGAAAAAGGTGGATGTGGTGATAGGTTTTCATAATCCCAGAACTCAGGAGGCAGAGGCAGGAGGGTCACAGGTCAAGGCCAGCAGAGCCTGCAGAGTCAGGTCTAGGCAAACCAGGCGACCTGGTGAATCCCTGCCTCAAATGAAACAAAATGGAAAAAAAAAAAATAGAAACTTTTTGTAGCGACTTAGAGTTTCCTTATTGCCTCAGAATCACATTTAAAATGTTTACTCTTACAACTGAGAGAAAATACTTTGAGTAGGTTGATTTTTATGGATTTTATATGAATGTGCCTTAGTTTTATTGAATTCTATATTTGACATCCTAAGAATGGGTCTTATTTTAAATGCCTTTATAAAAACAGCCAGCTTTTGGGTTGAACCTAGGACCTTCAGCCTGTCTACAATGTTTCCTTAAGGAAGAAGCCGTATATCTACCCTTGTCCGAGCACCAGGCCTATGACATGTCTCCCTCCGCCAGAGTCCTGGTTAACCCCTTATACTAAAAGCTGAAGCCCAAAGCGTTGTTGCTGTTGTAGAAATGAAGGTGTCCGAGCCTCTGAGAGGCTGGGTAATTTGTCTGGGGTCACAGATACACCCGGCATTTCTGGGCATTAGAACTAAAGTCTGTTATGTTTAAATTTCTCCCTACTTCATCACCTAAAACTGCAAATGTTTGCTTGATATAAGCATCTCCTTTGGCAAGAGTAAACGGGGGAAATGGAAACCTACCCTGTGACGCTCTCTGTGTAAAAATGAAGGCAAACTCAGAAGTAACACTGTCCAGAAAAATAACCTTGAGAGTGTGTTCAGCAGTTCATGCCGCTCTCTCTGCAGAACCGGTAATGGCAGCATCTAAATTAGAAACTGTCGCTGCCGAAAACCTTTTGAGATCATGAAAACCTTTTGTGAAGTCATCACTCCTAATCCATTTGTGAGAAAATTCACCAAAAAGGGGTTCAGGAACCTTGCTGGGGTTGTCCAATCAGATCAGCAAAGACTCTGATAAAAATCTCAAGTCAGCTATTAGCACAGATGGATGAGGGCGGGCCTGGCCGACAGGAATTCTGCCCCAGAACAATCCGATCACGTCAAGGTTATAACGCATTCACCACACAGTTACGGCCTTATGAGAGCTAACCCCAGGGTAATGGCACGTGGGAGGAATTTTTCTTTAATTAAAAATGATTAGTGTACGTGTGTGTGTGTGTGTGTGTGTGTGTGTGTGTGTGTCTGTGTCTGTGTCTGTGGGTTCACGTGTGTGCGTGTGCACATGCACAGGGATCCACTCAAAGCTGTGCCATGATGCCTGTGTGCAGGTCAGAAGGCAACTTTGTGCAGTCACTTCTCTTCTCCAACCTTTACACCCGGGTTCCAGGGACTGAACTCAGCCAGCCGTGTGTGGCAAACACTCAGTGACGCCATCTCTCTGGCCTTAAAAGAGTCATATTGGCATATATTAACTATACATAATAATGGGTTTCATCATGACGTTTTCATACACACATATATATTTCAATCATATTAGTCCTTATTAGATTCCCCCCTCCCCGCACACTTTCATGTCATTTTGTGGGGAGTGAACTAGTGTGTTTAATCAAGGCCATGTACAGGAATATGAACCCATTACCAGTAGCTAGGGCAGGGAAGAAATGCCTTTGTCCCATAGGAACTATTAATCACCTACACCTCTCCAGGGAGGTATGGGGCTTATAGGCTCCTCTCCTCCATAACAGAGCATTGACGGACCCACTCTCTTGTGGCTGAGAGATTCAATGACAATGTCATGCCCTGAGGACAGTGTCCCTAAACACTCTTCTTCCAGCTTTTACATTCTTTCCATTCTCCTAATCTCCCATGGTCTCTGAGCCCTGGAGGGCATAATAAAGATGCCTTATTTAAGGATGATCACTCAACAGGTACTTATTCTTCACATTTGACTAGTTATGACACTCTTCAGTGACTGTTGTCCACCACAGAAAAAAAGAGACACTCCTCTGATCAAAGCTGACAGCATCATTGATCTGTGACCATAAGTAGAAATATTGAAAGGCGATTTAATGGGCATACCACATTCGTTTAGCAAACCACAGTAGCTTTCCCACTGGGACCTAGGACCTGAGCCACAGACTTCTGGTGGGGTTTATAGTACCAGATATGAATTCCTTTCTGGGGAGCAGCTTCAAATCTAAGCATGAAGTGATTGGTTGCCCCACAAGTATGCCACTATCGCCCCAGAGAATACAACGTGATAAGGGGTTGACTTCCAAAGAAATCATTTGCCTTGATACTTAACAAACATTTCTCTAAATTATACAGTTTCTTGGGGTGCATAGTGTGACCCCTTCTCTTGGTTCATGGCTTTTATGCCAGAGAAAATGTAACATTAGGAATTGCAAATCCCTTATTGTTCAGTGTCTCATGGAGTGGGGGTGGGCTCCATTAATGACTCTTGCACAGACTCATCAGAAGTGGCCTAGTCATTATTGATTCACAAACATTTATTAAGCACCACATGCCAGGCCTGTGTTAGTGCTGGAAATGCAAAGTCAGGGGGCAGGGTCAGTCTGTGTCCTCAAGTAGCAGAGAGCTTTGGTTTCCAGGATATAGATACATACACCCAGGACTTTGAGAGACAGACTTGCTCTACCTATGGCTATCATCTTCCACATCTTTTCCTAAACTAAATAGAACAATGCAGAGTGACATCAAAACATCATGAACTACTATGCTAGCAAGACATCAATTTTCCTACAACTTGTCCAACTGCAGATCATAATGAAATAAAGAAAATATTTGTATGCCATTGCGAGATGGAAATATTTCCCCTGAATTATTAAATAGTTTATATCATATTTAAATGTGATATATTTTAAATATATTAATTAATATTTCATTGCTTATATGTTAATAATTATACTATTATTATTAAATGTTTTATTTAATAATATGTGATAGAATAAATCACATTATATTATACCTAAATATGTTAGCTATCTTTTTAAAATCAATTTTAAAAAATATTTATTTGTCTTTATGTATATGAGTGCTCTAGCTACATGTATACCTGCATGCCAGAAGAAGGCACCAGATCTCACTATAGATGGTTGTGAGCCACCATGTGGTTGCTGGAAATTGAACTCAGGACCTCTGGAAGAGCAAACAGTGCTCTTAATCACTGAGCCACCTCCCCATTCCCCTATATTAACTATCTTTTATATTAGATAAAGACCAGCATTAGCCAGGCCTAGTGGTGCATGCCTATAATCCCAGCACTTGGGGAGGCAGAGGCAGGCAGATGACTATGAGTTCAAGGCCAGCCTGGTCTACAAAGTGAGTCCAGGACAGCCAGTGCTACACAGAAAAACCTTATCTGGAAAAAAAAAAAAAAAAAAACAAAATAAACAAACAAAACAAAAATATCAGCACTGACCATTTTCCTCAGGCATACGTTGTTTTATTCATCTTTACTATTTGATTTTTGGTGTTTTTATGATCAAACCAAGTTAATGTCTGTGAAATTCTTACAGCAATGACTGTTATAACTCAAAGAATTTAGGAGTGTTAGCTGTAGGATATAGTTCAGTGGAAAACACACTCAAGGCTCTGGGATACTCCCCAGTCTTCTACTCACCCAAAAGAGCAGGCCCATTGTGACTCCCCTGGAGCCCAATTTATCTCTATGTCTTTTCTCTGAAGAAAAACAAAGTAAGGATGTTGACACATGAGACGTTTGTTTGTTTTATTTTGAGACAGGGTCTCATGTAGCCTAGACTAGCCTTGACCTGTGTAGCTGGGGGTGACCTTCCTACTTGCATACGCCTCCTAAGCGATGGGATTACAAGCGTGAGTGGCTTAAAAGGTGTGAATGTGTGTGAACAACTTTTCCAGAATCAGCATGCGCGTTTTAGCTGCTTTCCCTCTTCCTCAGTTGACTTTTGTATCCTTAAGTCTTCACACACGATCCCACATCCTGTTCCAATGACTAGAGAGTCCTCAGAAGTAGGAGAAAGCAAGCTTTCCTCCCCAGAGTTCTCTTCTCACACATACCTGGAGGCTAGGGCATGGGAGACCCTCCAGTGTGTGGACTCAGCCACATACCAGTAATTCCATGAGCTTCGGACTAAACCGAAGCTTTTCAGGCAAATCCCCTGCTAGTCGCTCAGTAAAATTCTATTTCCATACAGCTTTTTCAGTATCCTGGGGCATTAGGAAAGCAACATGACCCGGAGATAGAACGTTTTTGATGTAGGTGAGGAAGGTGCCTAAAAAAAAAAGCAAGGAACCGAAACATCTTCGACAGAAACACTGCCTTCAACCCTACACATATGAATGATACTTTGGAAGACAAGATCCCAAACCCAGCAGCCGGGAACATTCCTGACACTGTTCTAAGAAGCACCAAGGATCCAACAAGCAGAAAAGGCTAAGCGTGGCTGTCCTCCACGAAGCTGTGTTCAGAAGGGAGACCGACAACCAACACGTATGTGCGTGTGTATGTGTGATTAGGTGTCCCTGTGGTGAAAGGTGTGATGAGTGCTATGGAGGAGAATGACACAGCTGAGGCTCACTGGGGTGAGTGAGGTGGAAGGCTGTGATTTCATCTGCAATGAGTGGACAAGAAAGCCCATACTTTACATGTACCCGTTGAGCAGGGTCCTAATGAAAGTGAGCGGAAAGCATGCAAAGAGCGGGGAAAGAGAATTGCCGGTGGAGACAATGACAGTCATAAGACAGGGGTTGGGGGAGTGTGGGGGGGGGAGGAACAGCTAAGAGGCCATTGTGGGCCACAGCAAGGGCGTGAGAGTGGGAGGAGAGGAGAGCTAAGGAAGGCCTGGAGTGGGGGAGGGGAGGAGGCTGGACAGGCCATTGCAAGCCCTTTGGATTTTATTGAGTGAGATGAGCGGTCACTCTAGGCGTTGGGAATCAGAAGGGATCTGCTTGGACAGTTTCAGATTGTTCCAGAGGGAAGAGTCTGTGGGACAGACAGACAAGGAGACTACTTGGGGTGCCTTTGCTGCGAGATACCACATGACCTGGCCGAGGCGGGGCAGTCGGCGACAGGGAAAGAAGTGAGGGCCATGGCATGTTCTGCAGTACTGACAACAGATTTTCAGATGGGGCGGTTGAGAGCATGAAAAAAAAAAAAAACAGCGGAGAGGGACTGCTGTTCGCAAGAGTGTTAAAGCTACGTAAAAGCGTGAAGGGCTCTAACTTACTTCTTCTGCACAGGATATTGTGAACTCAGGATAAGATTGATGATACAAATAAGTCCAACAAGAGAGAAAGGACGAAAGGGGCACTTTCCCCATTCCTGCAAACCTGAGATTATTGAGAAAAATACAGAAGCGAAGACTGGTAGCCGTGGCTGCTAGCAGTAAGCCTTATCCAAGCACATGGGCCTTGAGTGTCTTAGCACTGCGAATAGTAAGCCATTGCCACCACCATCTTTAAAGTAAGCCTGAGGAGTCTTCGTGATATAATTATGTAAGAACAAAATTGCATTAAACGTGAAATTAAAACTGGGGGGGGGGGGCGGTGTCACCAGGTATTTACAATCTAAAAACTTGAGAAACTGAGGCAGAAGAATCATTATCAGTCTGAGGCCAGCCTGGCCTATAAATTTGAGTTCCAGGACAGCCAGGGTTGCAGGGAGACCTGGTCTTGAAATAAATATGTAAATAGTAAATTAATTAATTAAACTGTTTTAACGTTTTTTTGCCATTTGTTTGCCATGTCCTTCAAAGGAGAAAAAAAAATGTAATTTTTGTGTAGTGTTAAAGATTGAATCCAAGGCCTTGCACATACTAGGTGAGCATTTTGCTACACGTGTAAATGCTTTGTCCTATGTACATGTGTGTGTAGAGAAACAGGAACTTATGAAATTATTTGTAAATAAAAATACATATAAAATGCAAGTGTTCTCAACTGATGGTCAGAAGCCATTGCTATAAATCTGGGAGGTATTGAAAACTCTAGCAGAAACATACCGAAGATTAGGCTTTATGACTGGGAGTGGGGTTTTAGTGGGTTCAAGTCGAACGGGAGAGTGGGAAGCTGGGGTCAGGCTAGTAACTGTAATTTGCATCTCTGTCACACTTGCCTGAGTTCATTCACCAGGCTGAGTTCATTCAGGAGAACCCTGTGGAGTGAAGTCAGGAAAGATGGTCTCTCTCTCTCTCTCTCTCTCTCTCTCTCTCTCTCTCTTTCTCTCTCTCCCCGTGAGGCGGGACATTCCCCAGTGCTCACTGAGAAAGTGACAGGGCCAGGATTCCTGGCTCGGCAGACAGCTCTCCCTGAAGACACTCAGTGAAGATGTTTGATGAATTAAGCTCTTACTCTTGGCTAAGCGGCTGGCTGACGGTTGCCCGAGGTGGAGTGGGGGCATCCAAAAGACAGAGGAAGTCGCTCTGCTCCCGTGTGGATGTCGGTGTGGGCCTAGAGAGATGAAACGTGTGCTGTGAAACTGGTCCTCATATTTACAAAATGAATTAACTGTTAAAAGTGAAATAATACATTTGGTCCATAAGGACCCTGCGGGCCCAGCTCAGAAGAGCACAATAGCCTGACAGGCCCGGCAGAACCCCTTCAGCAGTGAGGGCAGCTAACCCCCAACTGACTTGGTTTTATTGTTGTTTCTTTTCTTTTCTTTTCTTTTCTTTTCTTTTCTTTTCTTTTCTTTTCTTTTCTTTTCTTTTCTTTTCTTTTCTTTTCTTTT
>NW_026593286.1:30784185-30810493 GCF_907164565.1 Psammomys obesus | reverse complement strand
TTCTTTTCTTTTCTTTTCTTTTCTTTTCTTTTCTTTTCTTTTCTTTTTTGAGACCAAATCGTTCTATGTGGCTCTGGCTGTCCTGGAACTCACTATGTAGGCCAGGCTAGCCTCGAACTCTCTGGAGTGCTGGGATTAAAGGCATGTTTTGCTGCTCATAGCCCAAACTAACTTTAAAAAGGAGTTAGAGTGGTGACCGCTTTGACAACCACCAGGCTTGCCTGGCACTAACAGTGCCACCATGAACCAAATTGGTTTCTCTGCCTTAATCTTGTGAGAGGGGGTAAAAGAGGAGGGGGAGAGATCAAGCGATTGAGTGTGTGTGTGTGTGTGTGTGTGTGTGTGTGTGTGTGCATGTGTGCGTGCGTGTGGTGCTGAGGCTAGAACCTGCGGCCTTCTGCATTGAGCTCCAGCACAGTGCACCTCTGCCTTCCTCTATGCCCAGGCCTGTTGTGAGCAGGTGTTGTAGTCTGTTCCCAGCCACTAGCTCCTGGGTACATCCCACGGAGAGGAAAGGAAAGCAGCTTTTTACTAACAGTGGGAGCGGGGGAGGGCTTTTCCGAGCAGCTGGGTTTTGCCTGTCTCTGAACCAATCGTCACTGAAACTGGGCAGTGTCTGTGAAATGTCCAGTCGTGGACACTTCTAGGTCACACAGCCACTCTTGGGTAAAGGCAGAGTAGCTCAAATAGAAGGGAATGAACTAAGAGGAGTGAGGGAAAGAATGGTGTTCCCGCTAGAGGGGAGACTGACCGTCGGGAAGCAAGCGTGACAGGACAGGTTCCTGAGGGAATCGTTATGCTCCCAGATTGCAGAGAGCACTGCAGTTCATCTGGAGAGGGGGAGAGATGCGTGTCTGTGCACACACATGTGCTTGTAACATGTGTGGTTGGGTGTGTGAAGGCCAGAGATAGATGTTGTGTCCTCAGTGGCTTCTCCACCTTATTTGTTGATGAATACTGGAGCACAGTGAGCGCTAGGCCTGCCCATGAGCCGCTGGAATCATTTGTCTCAGCCTCCCCAGTGCTGCGATTACACACCCCACTTTTACTTGGGTTTTGGGGATCCAAACTCAGGCGCTCATGCTTGTGGGACAAGCATTGATTTGCCCAATGAGCCACCTCCACAAACACACAGTCTGTTCTTAATTTTGCAGAACTCTTCAGGAGGAAAGAGGTGATGCGGAAGATTTGTCAAGCAGAAATGGAGGCACATGATCAGAACACTGATTTTGAGGGTTTTTTTTTGTTTTTTGTTTTTTGGTTTTTTTTTCTTTTCAAACGTACTATTTTTCTTTCATTTTATTCATGGTTTTAGTTAGAGGACAAAATAATGGGATTTCATTATGATCTTCTCATACCCATTGTATCTTATTAGAATTTTTCTTTTTCCTGTCTCTCCCTCCCTATCATTGACCCCTTTCTTCCCACCAAACAGTCCCCATTTTGAATAGGTAGGTATGTATGTATGCATGCATGCATGTATGTTTTTAGTGTGTGTGCATGTGTGCTGTTCTCTACACAGGGCTAGGAGTTGACCTGAACTCCCCTCTTTGATCACTCCCACAGTGTGTAGGGAGGCAGGGCCACTCACTGACCCTGTGCTCTCTGATTCAGCTAGTCTCTGTGGTGGTTTGCCCAGAGATCCGCTTTGCCCACCTCCTGGGATTACAGACAGGCCGCCACTCCTACTTGGCTGTTATGTGGGCGCTGGGCATCTGAGTTTCAGTCCGCAGACTCGCATGGCAGCGCTTTACCCACGGAGCCATCTCCCCAGCCCCCTATGTATTTAAATCCTGACTCTGCCTGTGGGAGGAAACATGTGATATTTTGTCTTTCTGCTCCTCTACCCTGCCCTCTTCTTTTCTCTCCCTTTAGAGATCTTCCCACCTTATATTTCTGCTTCTTATGTCCTAAATACACACATACATATATTGACGATTTGAGTTTCATACTGTTTCATTCTTTTAAGTCTTTTGTTTGTTTCTGAGACAGGGTCTCACTCTGTAGGCCAAGATGCCCTTGAATTTGCAGTAAACCTCCAGCCTCAGTCACCTGATTATTGGTCCTATAGTCATATCAGGCATCACCCTTAGATTCAAAGACACTATTTTCTTCATGCTGAGACTTATCATCTCTGTATGCCTCTTTTGTTTTCATCCTTCTGAGGTCATGGGTCTTCCATCTCTCTGAAACTCCCAAATACAACCTTCTGGGTCTTGTGTGGCAATCTCTCCTCTTTTGTTGGATGCTTTTGGGAGGTAACAATGGGCTATGTCACTGGTAAAATGCCTGAAGCAAGACCCCGGGCTTAATTCCCAGTATATGTAAATAGGTAAATAAATAATAATAATAAATGGCTGCTTTTAGAAACCTAACAATGACCTGTTACTGAATAGGCAAGAGACAGCTGTCAGCACCCCTATTCCCCAAGGCTCCCCAAGCTCAGTGTTCTCTTTCAAGTTTGTATTTCTGGAGATGAGGTAATTTTCCCTCAAGAAGCCTTCCCTGTTGTATAGGTAACCACTGTTCTTTGCACCTGAGCCTCCCTCCCACCAACCCCATCTATCAGCCCCATTGGCCCCCAGCTGGTCTTTGGCTCTCAGAGCTTTGCCACTTGTTGCAAACTCCTGCTCTAAAAGGCAGTGGAACAGCCAGTTTCCTGCTCCTCCAATGGCCTGTGTGTCTCTGAGCCCAGGCTCCTACAGCTCTGAAGCTGGGATGGTGAGAATCTCAGAGGAGAGCCTCACAAAGTGCTCTGAGTGCTCTGAGGAAATTGATTAGGTGGATGGAAGCATTGTTTGCAACCATCAAGCCGGCCAGAGAAGGCAGTTGTGGAAATACAGTGATTCACCATTTTTAAAGTGATAAAGGTCCTTTGTCATTTCAGATATTCTTCCAGAAGAGATTCATTTCAGCAGTAAAAACCCAAGACTGCTTGATTTGAAATGTTTACAGAAAAAATAAATATTGGTTAATAGGTTTAAAGAGGCACTTTCATTATCAGTGATTGCTGTAACATCTTGTTTAAATCTTTCTAGCATCTCTCCTGAAGGGTTTGAAGCACGCCAATATCATCCTCTTACATGACATTGTTCACACCAAAGAGACTCTGACCTTCGTATTTGAATACATGGTGAGTTCTCCAGACTCTTACTACATACGAGGGAAATGACCTAGTACTTGTATAATAAATCTGTTAATATTTTATGGCACGATAAAACTTCCATTATGATGTGAAAGTATGATGGATCATTGATGTGCTAAGCGGGACCTTGCTGCTCTCACTGGCAATTAGTACTTCTTTTATTTAAAATTTATTTTAGAATATTTACTTTACATCCCAAGGGTGCCCTCTCCCTCGTCTCTCCCAGTCCCTCCCTTTTCTCTCCTCCTCCCCTTTCCCTCTCCTCCCCCCCCAGAAAAGGGGAGCCCCCCCTTTCCCCATATCAACCTTCCCCAGAACATCAAGTCACATCAGGACTGAGCTACCTTCCCTGAGGCCAGGCAAGGTCGCCCTGCCAGGGGTAGGGCATCCAAAAGCAGGCACCAGAATCCATGATGGAAACAGTCTCCTCCCCTACACTCGCCAGGCAGCCCACATGAAGACCAAGCTGCCCATGGGCCACATATATGCAGGGGGCCTAGGTCCAGACCATGCCTGCTCCTTCATTGATGTCCCAGGCTGGCAATTAGTACTTCTTCACCTGGATTTTGTTTGTCGTGTCCCCCTCACCACCAGTAATAAACTAGGATTTTTGCTTTCTCATAAAACTTTGGACTTTTTGAGGGCCATTTTAGTTACTAGTAGAATCTGATTTTGTTCCTTTGACTAAATGGATGGACATAAAACACAAGATATTTAAAGACCATATATAAGACTAATAAAGAATAACTCAATTTGTATTTTGGAAAGGAAAGAAAAGATTCAAATGAACAAAAAGAAACTCTGAGGTAAGTGTACTTGACCTGCCTTCAAGGCCACTTGGAAAGTGAAGGCTTCCTGTGCTGTGCTCTGTGTCAGCCACTCACATGAGCATCTCTGTGTCAAGAAGCAGGCTCCCTTGTGCCAGCAGCCAGCTAGAAAGGCACACTATATCTGACCTTAACAATGGGTATCAGAAAAATCTGGCTATTTTTCTCCTACACGGTAGTCTCAAACATTCGGATGGTTTTGTTGTATCTCCTCATCGGGTCTACGGTGCGATGTAGGGTACTGTCCATGCACCACTGACTTGCTCTGCCCTCTCTCTCTCTCTCTCTCTCTCTCTCTCTCTCTCTCTCTCTCACTGGTTTGTTTAGCACACCGACCTGGCCCAGTACATGTCGCAGCATCCTGGAGGACTTCATCCTCACAATGTCAGGGTGAGTACTGTCAGTCAGGCTCTCCTCTGGCCTGCCAGGGGAGGAGCATCTGGAAACAGACAACCATCCCAGAGTAAAGTCTGTGATCTGATAAAAGAACACGGGCCCAGGCATAGTGGTTTATGCCTTTAATCCCCCAGTATTCTGGAGACTGAAGCAAAAGCATTATTGTGAGTCCAAGGCCAGCCCGGCTTACATAGTGAGTGCTAGGTTGCCTAGACTACAGTGTGAGACCCTGTCTCACAACAACAGCTAAGCAAACCAAAAGATAGTTATCATCAATACTCTAAGGAAAAAAAAGTTATTCCTCAAGATACAAAGATGTGTAGCTATACAGCCTAACCCAACAGTGTGTGTTTAGATTTATGGACCAGTTAAATATAATTATGTCAAAGGGAGAGAAGAGAGGCAGGAGCCAGTATGAAATAGACCCTTTTCTTAGCAGGCTATTGGGGCCTGTGATAGTTTGTAATGCCTAGTCTAGCAGGTCCTACTATACACAAGAGGCTAAATCCCACTTTCTACTTCATCAGAGCAGAAATCATAAACCCTTTGCTAGCTGCAATTCTATATGTGATGCATTTTAGAAACGATTTGTATTTTAAACTTTTCATTCCTCAGGGTTTTATTGACAGCAGTGAAATATATGAAAGTTGCATTTGGTGTAACTATTCATTTAGGTAATGTTTACTTATGTTTAATATTTAATTATGCTTAATAAACAAATATTATTCATTTATTAAAGAACTGTACATTGAGTACTGAATGCTGCATTAAGTTCTGACGATTCAATTTTGAAGAGTTTGTGTTTCTTATCTGCAATGAGTTTAAAGTACAGCATGGCCTTTATTAGTTAGTTAGAAACACAACATTTAGTGCTTGGCTATGTGCACAGGAATTCTATGGCACACTTAGTAAGCAGAAAGAGCCTACTCAGAGGAGCAAACCTTTAAGAGGGAGGTTTAAAGACAAGGAATGGTGAGGAGTAATAAAAGTTAAAAAGCAGTGCGGAGCCACGCTAGAGAACTAGGCAGGAATAAGCTTGTGGTGGCATACACCAACAGTCCCAGCATTCTGGAGGTGGAAGCAGGAAGCGCTCAAGATCAAGGCCAGCCTGGGCTTTAGAGACCTTGTCTCCACACCACCATCAAAAGAAAAGGGGGGAGGGTCTCAGAAAAGGAGGTAGAGAGAATGAGAAGTAGACAGGGAAACAAGGAAAAAGGAAATGTGTAGTAGTCTCAAGGACCCTCATGAGGATAAAACATTAAATTGTCCACATGCCTATTTTTGTGGGGGGAGGTTGTTAATGTTGTTTTACGAGATTTATTATTTTTTGAATATTTGCAATTATGTGTATACATAATTGCAAGCACCCACAGAAGGAAAAATGGGTGGGGGCATTTGATACCCTGGTATTGGAATTACAAATGGTTATGAGCTGTTGTGTGGGAGCTGGGCACCCCGACTCCTGTCCTCTGCAAGAGCAGCCAGCATCATAACCACTGAGTCACCTCTCCAGCACACTGACTCTCCTTTTTTAAAGTGGCAGTACTTAACAATTCCAGTAGAGATTTTAGTATGTTTATCCCTCAGAAGCTAAGCAAGAAGGAAGAGCCTGGGTAAGATACTAAGCCTCATTCAGGAAGGCAAACGGGTTAGATATTAGAAGAGGGAGAAAATAGGGAATAGGACAGGAGCACCACAGAGGGCTTCTGAAAGACTCTACCCAGCAGGGTATCAAAGCAGAGGCTGAGACTCACAGCCAAACTTTGGACAGAGTGTAGGAAACTTTATGAAAGAAGGGAGAGGGGATAGAAAAACCTGAAGGGGACTGGAACTCTACAAGGAGAGCAACAGAACCAAAAAATCTGGGCCCGGGGTTCTTTTCTGAGACTGATACTCCAACCGAGGTCCATGCATGGAGATAACCTAGAACCCCTGCACAGGTGTAGCCCATGGCAGCTTAGTGTCCAAGTTGGTTCCCTAGTAAGGGGAACAGGGACTGTGTCTGACATGAACTCAGTGGCTGGGTCTTTGATCACCTCTCCCTGAGGAAGGGGGGAGGAGGCAGCCTTACCAGGCCAGAGGAAGACAGTACAGCCAGTCCAGATGAGACCTGATAGGATAGGGTCAGAGGGAAGGGGAGGAGGATCTCCCCTATCAGTGGACTGGGGGAGGGGCATAGGGGGAGAAGAGGGAGGGAGAGCAGGATTGGGAGGGGATAGGAGAGGGGGCTACAGTTGGGATACAAAGTGAATAAATTGAAATAAATAAAAGGAAAAAATATTCCAGTAGAGGGGTGGAGGACAGAAGACATTTCGGTTAATTCAGAACTGGAGTTTTGCTAGATGTGGGAATAACAACCAGTGGAACAAGGGTCTAGGAGAAACTGATAAGAGAAGTCAATGCAACTGACATTGCTTCTAGACTGCGTCTAGCCTCAGATCGTTATGCTGAGATAAGCAGGACGCTGAGGAGAAAGTGCACTGCTGAAGGAAGTAGAGAGACTGATTAAATAGAACCCTTGGGGAAAAACAGATCTGGGGCTTGAGTAACTCACATACCAGACACTGAAAGGCTGAGAAAGATAGAAACACAGAAGACACAATTCCTGCCCTTAAGAGCCTTTCTACAAAAGGAGATGAGGCTGCATTCTGTAGATAGATATACAGAGAGAGAGAGAGAGAGAGAGAGAGAGAGAGAGAGAGATAAAGCCTGGAGACATGGCTTAAGGGTTAGGAGCACTTGTTGCTCTTGCAGAGGGCCTGGGTTCCCAGCACCCACATGATGGCTCACAACCATCTGTAACTCCAGTTGTACAAGATCTGCTGCCCTCTTCTGTGCCTATGTGCACTGCATGCAGGTGGCACACAGACAAAAAACATGGAGGCCAAACATTCATACACATAAAGTAAAAATAGAAAAGCATTTCAATTTCTAATGAAAAGTAAGGACTGGTCTTGTAGCTATGCAAAGAAGTAAGTGTTTTCTTGGTGTTTAATTGTTTGTATTACACTTTGTTCTTTAGTTTTGTGTGTGGTGCTGGGAATACACACACACCATGGCACAGGTATGGAGGTCAGAGGGCAGTTTGTAGAAACTGGTTCTGTCCTTCTATAGGGGTCATGGTAATCAAACTGAGGCTGTGTCAGGCTTGGTAGCAAGCATCTAACTGTGGGGTGGAGTTGGGAGAGGGGGAATAAATGATCAAAATATATATATCAAAATATATTGTGTAGAAAAAAAAGTTTTAGAAGGAAGAAGAGGCTAGAGTCAGGAATCCCGGTTGGAAGTTTCTGGTGTGCGCTAGCCTGCTGCTTGTCAGATCAGTGAGGAGGTGAATGGCTGAGGACCTGGTTTGGTAAATCCGGCATCAAGCCTGGATGAGCTTCTGGCGTTATCCACAGTGAGGCAGAGGTTGTGGGGAGACCGACTTTGAGTGGCAGGGAGCCAGGTAAGAATCTCATCACACCGGTAGTGATGGCAGAAGTGGGAAGGGATGTGAACGAGAGTAAGGAGATTTCAGTGAGCTCTTGTTGACCAGCTATACATGACAAGGAAAGGAGGTGGATGGGCAAACAGGAGTGATTTTTTTTTTCTTCTTTTGAGCTTTATTGACCGGCAGAGTGATAGCCACATTGACCAAAATGGGAGAAGTTGGCCTGGGGAGGAAGGGAAGGGGCTTTAGACGTATCCAGCCTACTTGGGGCCCACTTGGGGCTGGCCGCCCACAGGGAAATGAGCAGTAGGCAGGTGAGGAGTTGGTGAGTGTGGAGGCTGGGAGCTGAAGTACAGGTCTCAGGCCCGCGGGCACACTGGGTTTGGAATGCAGATTGAGCACAGAGACAAGACTCACAGTGGGATTCTTGTGCTAAGCAGTAAGAGAAAGGGTGGATGAAAGCAAGCCACTTCAAGGCCTGCAAGTCATCCCTGGGACTCCTGGTGGTGGAAGCCAAGAGACAGACTCAAGGAGGACAGGGCTAAGGGCATCACAGCTATCGCATGTGGTGCAGCTGGAGGCACAGCAGCACCTTCGGTGTCAGTTCCCACCTTTTCGGGACCACCTCTTGGGTGAAACCAGGGCCTTGGCCTTGCCACAGAAAAAAGGTTTCAAGTTGAGACCACATGAGGTGGAGCTGGAGTGTGTGTGTGTGTGTGTGTGTGTGTGTTATAGTCCCTTGACTTGACATTCACCTTCTACAGTCACCTCCAACTCCCACGCTGACAATCCTCTTCCTCTGCTGACTCGTAAATGCTGGATTACAGCCTTGACAGTGAGGTTGGTTAAGACAACAGTTACAGATGTGCGGCGGTTCTGGGAAAGTGGCTGGGTCTGCGATCAATTATCCAGAGTTGATGGGTGAAGGAAGAGTCAGCAAGAATATTTCTGGCCTTTGAGTAACAAGATGGATGGAGGTGGGTCCAGCGAGGGAGGACCAGGAAGGAAACGGATTTTGGAGGAATATAGTGAATTAAGCTTTAGCCTGCTGAGCGAGGGCATTATGGGATGTTCAAGTGAACATCAGAGTCTGTTAGTCTAAAAGTCAAAAGCAGTTCCGGGGCCGGGGGAGATGATGGTTCAGGGGTGAAGAGTTTGCTAAAGAAGCTTTAGGCTCCCGGCTCTGAGCCCCAGCAGCCATTCAAAAGCCAGGCGTGGTGCTGGGCATCTGTGGCCTCAGCGATGGGACTGCAGACAAGTGAATCCCTGGGGCCTGCTGGCCATCCACTCCAGCCAAAACAACAAAGTTCAGGTTCAGTGAGAGACCTTGTCTCAAAAGATAAAGTGGGGGCTGGTAGGATGGTTCAGTGGGTTTACACTTGCCACACAAGCTGAGCACCTGAGTTTGATCCTGGAACCCACTGTGGAGGAACCAACAGGCTCCTGAGAGGTGTATTCTGACATACACAGGCTCACCATGACACGAGAAATTGCCTTGCATTAAAGATTTTGAAATGCTCTGAAGACAATTGTTCACTGAGGCTGGAGGAGCAATAAGGCCCAGACTTGCTTGGTCCCATTGTAGTCTATCTTTACGCTTTTTCTTTTGTTTCCTGCTCTCTTCTTTGTCTGTCTGTCTGTTTGTTTTAAGACAGTGTCTTAATATGTAGCCCAGGTTACCCTCAAACTTACAAACACGTTATCCTCCCTCCTCAACCTCTCCAGTGCTAAGCCTCCAGTTGTGGCTCTGAGAGCCTTCTAGCCCAGATGGCACTAACTCAATAGACTTACTTCATGGCTCCCAAACTCTGGGGTGTGGGAAGCAGCTATGGAAAGAGAGGCCAAGATCCAACTTGACGCTAATTGTGAAAGCGCCTTCAGGTTTGGCTCTCCTGTAATTGCTGGAGGAAGAACCTGGCTTGAGGGCGTGGAAGAGTGAGTGGGTGGTGAGGTTTGGTAAGGCTAGGGTTTTAAGATGCTGTGAAATACCATTCTTAAATCCCCCTGGGCTTTCCCACTTACAAATGCTCGGAGGACAGAGAGGAACAGCAAGAAGTGGGTGCTGACTAATTAGGTACAGAGCCCACGGTCAGGCTCTCCGCCGACCCACTATCTCTGCCTGCCTCCCGGAGCTCACTCCCTTCCCTTCTAACATACACTATGGATTTCCCTTGTTCTCAACTTTGAATTTAAGGGTTTAAAGATAATTCATGAAGACAATGGTTCCTTTATTTAGTCTTCTCATGTTTCAACAAAGAAACAAACCAAACGGACCATCACCTGTGAGTGCTCATGGAGGCGGAGGTGAGAGGACCACTTTGTGAGTCGATTCTCTCCTTCCAGCTGAATGTGTTTTAGACGGTGAGCAAAGGGCTCCAGGCCTCACAGACAGCACCTTCACCTCCTGAGCCATCTCTCTCCCACACACACCCCTTCATTTCTCAACACCATTTAAAATACATTTTCCAGTTGTGTCTCCTGGGATAGGTTTAAAAGGGTCCCTATCGGAGCCTGGGAAAACAAAGCAATTGTAAATTCCAGACTACCGTTTCCAGGTCAACTTGGACCTGACATGCAGAGTTCATGTGCAGAAAAAATATATATATCATTCACATCTAAATCAATGCAAGTGCTCCTCCTAAGGAGACCCCAAAGTTTCACTTTAGGTTTTTAAGGAAGGGCAACTCCTTCATTATCGGGAACAAGATGGCAGGAGGAGCCAGAATCCTTTGTTTGAAATGCAGTCGCCACGATTCCCTTGCCCTTTCCCCCTCTTTCTGAATGATTCTAAAAAATCTCTCTCTCTCCCTCCTTTCATCTCTCAAGAGACACTCTCACTATATTCTTTTAGAGGGGCGTTTTTGATTTAGAGGCGAAATCAGCACACAGTGGTTCAAGTGTCCTTAGGTATGGTGTTCATCTCTTCCAGCTGTTCATGTTTCAGCTTCTGCGGGGCCTGGTATACATCCACCACCAGCGTGTTCTTCACAGGGACCTGAAACCTCAGAACTTGCTCATCAGTCACCTGGGAGAGCTCAAACTGGCTGACTTTGGTGAGTCGCCCCTCAGGTCTGCTTCTGGCCTATGAACAATGACTCTTTTGTACGCCCTTGTTTGAAGCACTGACAAGGCTCGGCCTTTGAAAACTAGAGCCCAAGAACATGACGCTGGGTGTGGACGTCAAACTCACACGCAGAAAATGTGAGGCGAGAGGCAGGGAGTGTGGAAGTCTCTTAGGATTCCATTAGGACTAGCCAGAAGCCTAAAATAGGCCCTCGTGTGATCCCACCGTCACTCTTGGTGTGGTGGTATCTGGAGAGTAGACGGTACTCAGGAGATGTGTTTACGTCTATCAGAACAGATCTCTGTCCCAGGATGGCACTAGAATGTAGCGTGACCCCTGTACAAGTGGAAACAATGCTTTGTTCTGCACCCTTAAATGTCTACGTCATCTTGACCGTTTTCCTAGCAAATGGAAGCAGACGTCCTCCTCAACGGGGTCTTTCCATTTCAGCATGCCGTAGTTTCTGTTCACAGCTCCATAATACAGAAATGCATAAACACATACTACACATATACACTTATATGTAGTTTTCAGTTCTATTCTCCTTTACCAGCACGTAGCTGAGAGTCTGTTCTTGCTTAGCATCGTGTTCCCAGTGCAGTACTAAATGCACAGTGATTTTCCTTATGGCAAGCTCTCACCATGAAGCTCCGGTTGACCTAGAACCCACTGGCAAGATCAGGCTGGCCTTGAACTGACAGCCATCCTCCTGTCTCTGTCTCCCAGGTGCAGGAATTGCAAGTATGCACGACCACACTGGATGACACACTGGTTCTAGTATTTTATTGTTGTTTGGTTGGGACTTTTCTGTTTGTTTCTTTCTTTGATTTAGATCCCGGGGATTGAACATAGGGCCTTGTGAACGAGAGGAGATTGCTCTACCACGGGGCTGCCTCTCCAGCTCTGGCACGCTGGTTCCTGTCAATAATGTTCTTGTTTTGCAGAGAAGCCCTTAAGAGGAAATGACCTCACAGTCTACCACATTAACTAATTTGGACCAACAGTCCTCCCTCTTTTTCTGCTAAACTGGCAGAGAGGGCCATAGAGTACAGAAATGTAAAGCAGACACAATCATCCCGAGCCAAGTTATTTCACTGCTCCCGCAGAGCTGCAAGTGCAGTATGCAGTGTTGTAGAAACAAACTTCCCTGGCCCGCGCAGTCAGAGCTGTCATGGCAGCCCCAGTCTTCACCTGTCACGGGGCTCCACCATCCTTCAGATATCGCCTCGTGGCATACTTGAGTGTAGTTGTCAGCCCCAGCTCATCACAGCTCAGAGGAAAGAGGAAGAGGAAGCAGAAGCCACAACCCATCCACAAAGGGCACGACCCGAAAGCTCAACATCAGCTCTGTTCCTACCAAGTAGGCAAGAACTTAGCCACCTGACCATACTCCACTGCCTCATCCAGTTACAGTGTGGGCCAAACTTAAGGAATCTTCCCAGGGTGGTCGGATGCTTCCGGGGGAACGCCCACCCCCTTGGTTTTGGTTTCCGTGTTGTTTATATGCTCCGCAGTACAGTGGGTCACCAGTACTCCCAGAGAGGCCCAGGGTAATGGGTACCATCCTCACCCTCTTTGGACAGGTCTTGCTCGAGCCAAGTCCATCCCTAGCCAGACATACTCTTCGGAAGTGGTGACGCTCTGGTACCGGCCACCTGACGCACTGCTGGGAGCCACGGAGTACTCCTCAGAGCTAGACATATGGTAAGAAATAGTGCCAAAAAAAAAAAAAAATGAGGGTGCCGGTGATGGCTGCCTCACTTTCCATCTGTGTTCCATCTTAGCAATTATTTTAATAAGGATACGCATTGTTTGTGCATGGAAACCAACCGTGCTTTGTAATACACTCCTCACTTGATTTTTTGTGTCCTGTGGGGTTTCATGGGTAAAGAAACAATGTTCCAAAGAGGGCTTTCCCGAGCTATCTGCTGTCGTCATCTCATCACACCCCTCCTAGCTTGTCACCCCTTCATTCCTTTGCCTGTTCCCCTTCTTGTCCACTTGTCATCAGAGAAACAGACATTCACCCTCGACCTACAGACAGGCAGGTGGACAGACAGACACACACAACCGTAATACAAATTAATATTAAAAAAAATAAAGATAGCTGTTCCATGGTGGTGTACCCCTTTAATCTCAGCACTCGGGAGGCAGAAGGGGTGGATCTCAGTGAAAAAAAACAAACTAATAATAATAATAATAATAATAATAATAATAATAATAATAATAGGGCTGGAGAGCTGTCTCAGCGGTTAAAGGCCACTGACTGCTCTTCCAGAGGACTTGGGTTCAATTCCCAGCACCCACATGGCAGTTCCCGACTGTCTGTAACTCCAGGATCTGATACCTCAGACATACATGCAGGCAAAACACCAGTACCAATAACAATAAATGTTTAAAAATGACAATAAGCTCCCCCCATCAGAGGTTGAATGTGACCAGGATGCAAGCCTGTGAATGAGGTATGGAGGATTTACCGGCGTACAGTGGGTAGCGGGTGCCCTCAGGCACTTCCTAGAGCCAGAATGCCACGTTGTGTGGGCCTTACACTTTACATATTTATTGGAAGGTTCGTGTATGGAGGTCAGACGACACCAATGTGAGTCAAGGCCCTCTTTTCACTGTATAGGTTCCGGGGGCTCAAACTGAAGTTGTCAAGCTTAGCAACAGGCTCCTTTACCCCCTGAGCCATCTGCCAGCCTCCATCACTTTGCTCTTACTTCTTGAGCTAGCCTGGGCATGTGAGGACTTCACAGGTCTCACCCGCTCCTCAGAGGTAATAAAACACATGGACCTTTTCCAAGGCTTTATAGGAATGTGGGCTCTATTTTTAAAAATCAGTTATAGAGGTTTTTCTTTACATGCTTATTTTTAAAGTTCAGCTGTTATTTGATTTGAATGTAACAAGACAGCATTTTCTTTTTATTCTAGTAACAGAAGATTTTTTTAATTTTATTAAATATAATTAAATCATTTTCCTTTTCCCTTTTCTCATTCTAACCACTCTTATGTCTCTCTCTCTCTCTCTCTTTCTTCACTCCCTCACAAATTCATGGCCTTATTTCCTTTAATTGTGCTTACATTGTGTGTGTGTGTGTGTGTGTGTGTGTGTGTGTGTGTGTGTGTATAAAATCTATAAATACTGCTGAGTCCATTTAGTATTGTTTGTATGTATATGATTTCAGGACTGACCACTTAGATAGCCGTAGCCTATTAGGGGGCTAATCCCAGGGGAAGGCTAATTTTCCAGCGCCCAGCAGCATTTCCTTGTTGCCTGTAGCTCTTTGTCTAGGAGTGGGTCCCTGTGAGATTTGCCCCCTCTGTGTTAGCATTTCTGTCGCTGTTCTTGTTCAGGTCTTTTTAAGCAGCCATCTTATTGAAGCGTGGTGGAGTGAAGCCTCATTGTCCTGTCTAGGAGACACAATCTCACAGCAGACTCCCTGGCCCTCTGGCTCTGACAGTCTCTCTGCCCCTTCTTCCTCCATGTTCCTGAGCTTTAGGTGTAGGGGTTGTGTTGTGGGCGTGTCCACCGGGGATAGGCACCCCTGATGGGCTGTCCTCTATACTTTCACAGCTGTGAAAGACCATGGTCCCACTAGCCTCAGGAGCTGGCTGGGTTTTTCAGTGCCAGGCATGATTTCCTTCCTGTTAAGCGGGCCTTGGAGCTAATTGAGAGCTGTCGGTTACTGCCTGGTAGCACTATTGCTCCCTTAGGGACTGCTTGACTTCGGTCATCGTTATGGATACAGGCATCCCAGCTGGGTGGGACTGTTCCTGCCTCTCTCCCTTGGCAGCCTGTACAGCGCCTTCCAGTGCTGTGAAAGCTCATCCTGAGGGAAGGAGGCTTTCAGGTCAGACCCAGCACGGAGCCTCTGGGTCCAGCATCTGCAGTACATGTCAATGGTATGGTAGATTTTTTTTTTTTTTTAACCAAGCAGGTAATTTTTAAGCAGTGCTAAACGTCTAGATTTCTCAAAAAATTGGGAAATTAAGATGTCCCCCCTCCCCCCCAGTGTAACTAGCTGTGGGCTTCTGATACTGAGTGCCATTCCTAGAGCTGTCACCTGCTACTCAACTGCGCTAGAACCATCAGCCCACCCTCTCTTCAGGCTCAACCTCAAAGGCCTTCAGCAGGCTCCGGGAGCTCAGCTCTGAATGACGCCTTTCAGCTGGTGTTTCCCAGGCAGAGGGGAGCACCTTCCAGCCACCAATTTTAAACTCTGTTATATTATAGAATATTTAAAACAATGAGATGTATATAATACACATAGGAAGATCGGCGAATCTCAGTGGAGCGATTTTGTCATTTCCTTGGTAATGTCTGGTGACATCTTTGTTGTCACAGCTGGTGGAAGGTACCGGCAGCTGGAGTAGAAAAGCTTGGGAAGCTGCTTAAGGTCCCGTACTGCAAAAGACAGCTTCTAAGGAAAACATTTATTCAGCACACCAAGAACAGGGGGGCAGCCAGCGTCAGAAGCACAACCCCAAATCCGCGTGCAGTGGCTACGGCCCAGTCAACGCTTTCTACTGTCCTGTGCACCTTTCTGTGCAGCCTGCCTTCCATGGAACGGGCTTCTGCCTGACCTTTATCTTAGTTTCCGGCCCTCACCCCCTTTCTTCTTTAGAAACAAATAATTTTCCGTTTTTGTTTGTATTCTTAAAAAGAAAAAAAAAATCTTTTAACTGCTTCATTTTTGCCTACTTTGGAATCTTTTAAAAATAATTTTTAAAAATTACATCTATTTACTCGTTGGGGGTGAGAGATGAGTACAGCGGCTTAAGTATGAGGTCAGAGGACAGCTTTCAGGAGCTGGTTCTCTTCCTTCTACTGTTTGGGTCCTCCAGCTTGAATGAAGCTCTTCAGGCTTAGCAGCAAGTACCTTTACCAGGTTAGCCATCTCACCAGGCTCAATCTGAGCTTTGTAAAAGCAGTATTATATTGTATTCAGTCTTCCGTGGCTTGTTTTTCTTCCTCCCGCCCCCCACCCCCCAATGTAATGAATTCTAAGACTCATCCACTTCCTTTTCATCATCCTCTCTGCTGAATTTTTTTAAGGTAGTTTATTGGTTATTTATATTACAAGTAGTCTCTCCCCATGCAGGACTTTTGTCTTCTAATCTTGACGTCTTCTTTTTGAATGAAAGGATTTTAATTGATGGATTTGCTTTGTCTGTGTTTGCATGTGCAGGCGCTCATGCCACAGTGAGGATGTGGGGCTCAGAACACAGCTTTCAGGGCCTTTCCCTTCTGACATGTGGGTTCCAGGGATTGAACTCAGGTTGAGAGTTTTGGCAGCAAATACCTTTACTCACTGAGCCATCTTGCCAGCCCTTGAACAAAGTTCTTAATTTTTTTTTTTTTTAAGATTTATTTGAGTGCTTTATCTGCATGTACACTTTCACGCTAGAAGAGGGCATCAAATTCCAGTATAGATGGCTGTGAGCTACCATGTAGCTGCTGGGAACTGAACTCGGGACCTCTGGAAGAGCAGACGGTACTCTTAACTGCCGAGCCATCTCTTCAGCCCCCAAAATTGTTAATATTTTTAATATTTTGTTAATATTTTTCTTTTTGCTTCCCCCTTTTTATTTCTTGTTTTAAAAAAGTCTTTCCCGGACGTAAGAATAAAACACCATAAATCTTTTTTATTAAATTATTTATACGTTCATTTTACACCCCATTGCAACTCCACTCCCTCCTCTCCTCCCACCCACCACCCACTTGCCCCATACCCTCGTTTTCCCCATCTTCCCACCCCCAAGCACCAGCCCGCCCTGGCACATCAAGTCACATCAGGGCTCAGTGCCTCCTCTTTCACCACGGCAAGATGGTGAAATGGCCCTGCTAGGGAAATGGGATCCAGAGGGAGGCAACAGGGTTTGAATCAGAGTCGGCCTGTGCTCTAATTGTTAGGGGACTCATTTGAGGACCAAGCAGCCCATCAGCTTCGCGCGTGTAGGGGGCCTAGGATGCTTTTTTATAGTAACCCACCAAGTCCAGTTTACTCGGCACGTCTATGCATGGGGGTGATGCCATCTGCTGGAGTATGCTCAACCCTAGGGCCACAGCCTTCCCCAGCACCCACCAGCGTCAGTCGTCTTCAGCTAGGCGAGGAGGCTTGTGAGCCCTTTCTTCTCCAGGTAGGCAAGTTACTGGGTTGACCTTGTCCAAGGCCTGAGAGCATGCCAGCTTTCTTCTATATCAAATTTCCATGAATGCCTGGTCTGTCTCTAAGCTCTTCCTTCTGTCACGCTGAGGTCAGTTTATCTGTCCTTGTACCGATATGTTAATTTCCACAGCTTTATAATAATAATTGATAGTTCACAGGACCTGTCTCACCCCTCGTGAATCTGTGTTTCCAGTTACGTAAAAACTCCTAAGAGGGTTTTCATTAGAATTGCATAGAATGTATAGAATATTGTGAAAATAATTAGGCCCTTCATTTTTATAGATACGTATAATAAGTGTATTATATATGTACACACACACACACACACATATATATATATAGAGAGAGAGAGGAATAGTCTCATGTACTCATGTAGCCCAGGCTAGTCTGAAACTCTGCTTGTAGCTGAGGATAACCTTGAACTCCTGATCCTCCTGCTCCTACCTCCCTGTAAGTGTGCGCCACTATGCTTGACTTCCAAGTGATCGGCACAACCTATCTTTCCGCCTGTGTAAGTCTTCTGCAACGACTGTGGGAACATTTTATACCTTTTTGTTTAAGGCCGAACGTATCTAAAGCAAAAATCCTTCTAAATCTCTGTTATTGCTGATCGTTTTTCTTGGTCCCCACGTGTGGTATCTTTTCCTGAGAATGTGGTCTTTGATAGTTATAGGTTAACTTTCCTGCAATTATATTTGTGATATTTTTGTGTGTGAAAAGTGGTAAGGAAACTTTGTGTAAAGCAAAACAACAGAAAAGGTCAGAATGCCCTACAAGAGCACATGAGGGTGCATGACTGAAGGGATTCAAAGGTCAGTCAAGGGTTCCCTTGGAGAGGGTTTGCATCAGAAAATGCTGAGATCATATGTGTGTGTGTGTGTATGTATGTATATATACACACATATGTGTGTAATTAAAACTATACTTTATGTATGGCAATATACTTTATATATTATATAACATTATAGTTTCATGTTTTATATAGTTTTAAACAGAGAAAAAAGGCAAAAATTTTTCAGGTTACAACCTCCCTGTGCTGATCCCAGAGGCTGGAGAGATGGCTCAGGAATTACAAGCACTGGCTGCTCTTCCTGAGGACATGGGTTTGATTCCCAGCATCCACAGGGAAGCTGACACCCACCTGTAACTCCAGTGTCAGGGGAATCAAAGTATTCTTCTAGATTTTTCAGGCACTAGGCACAAATGTGGTGTATAGGCAAACATGTAGGCAAGATGCCCATATACATAAAATTGAAAATAAATAAATATTTAAACTTTAAAGATTTTGTTTAAAGTTTAGTTAGTTAGTTAGTTAGTTAGTTAGTTAGTTAGTTAGTTAGTTTTTTTGAGGCAGGGTTTCCTGTTGTAGCCCTGGCTGTCCTGGAACTTGTTTTGTAGACCAGGCTGTCCTTGAACTCACAGAGATCCACCTGCCTCTGCCTCCTGAATGCTGAGGTTAAAGGTCTATGACACCCCACCTCCCAATCTTTTCAAAACAATTTCTTTAAGGACATTTTTCTAAGTGGGCTAACACAGCAAACACGTTCAGTGGCGTCGTGTCTAATTCCTATTGCTCTATAAGGCGATGAGATTGCATAAAAAGCCCCATGTTCACAATCACCGCCCCAAAGGAGTAACGTGTGTGGGATTCTTCTGCAGTGCAACTTGGATAGGTTTTTAAGGGCGTTTATTAAGGGTGGGAAATGCAGCTTAATTAGTAGAGAACTTGCTTAGAAAGCACAAAAGAGAACCTTCTTCCCCCAGCCCTCAGCAGCTGCGGTGGTACATTTCCTGTGCACCCAGCGCTAGGGAGGGGGTGAAGACGGAGGAGGCAGAGTTCAAGGTCAGAGCTCAGAGCTCCAGCCCAGGTGCTGGATGAAAATCTGGGTTTTGTACAAGAGCACCAAAGCTCTAACTGCTGAGCCATCTCTCCAAAAAATGTTTTTGTTTTTGTTTTTGAGACTCTGTTATTTATTAATGTATCTTACGTAAGTACTGTTCTGCCATCTAGATCTTGTTTTGTTTTGTTTATTCCGGATGGGGTTTCTCTGTGTAGACCTGGTTGTCCTGGAACTCTGGATCTGGATCAACCTGGATCTGTCGACCAGGCTGGCCTTGAACCGCCTGCCTCTGCCTCCTGAGTGCTGGGACTAAAGGTGTGCGCCACCACCAGCCTAGCATCTAAATCTTGAATTCTTTATATCACTGGCTACTAAAAAGAACTGTGACTCTTAGAGGAATCGTCTGATTTTCAGGTGGGAGTATGAAAGGGTCTTGGAACTTCTTTGGTGGGCCAAAGTGTTGGGTTACAAAATGATACAAAATGAATGGAGACATGTCTGAAGAAGCCTCCCCTAGCCAAATCTGGGACACTTTTATTTTAACATCAAAGTAAATTATGAGAGAAATTAATTATAGCCTAGTGAATAAGGTAAGAGTCCGTACTGGAGACAGCTGGCTAACTAGCCAGAGGGCTGGAAAGAAAAGTTCCTCCCCTGCCCCCCCACTTCCACAATAGAATGCCAACTAATGACAGAAGGAGGGAAAAAAAAAAAAGACACAGTTGGCAAGTCACTATTTTGAAACCAATACAGTAGCGCTATGTCGAAACAAGGTTCATTGATGCGTAACTAAAAGGGGAAGACTGCTGAAGAGCAAGACGTTTACACAGCCACAAAGCACAGCTTCACAAATTACTGGTCAATTACAAAGAGAAAATAGAAACTTCACGGCAGAGAAACTTGGCAGACCACACCTTACAGCGGCAATTAAAGTGAATATGATGAATAATGGAGGGCCTGACCTGTGCCTCCCAATGTACGAGATGTACGAGAGCCCAGTATCATTTATGTGTTATTCCTGGAAGAAGAAGGTCTACCCAGCTCTGATCATGAGGAACTATCAGACAAGCCCAAGTCAAGGGACAGTCTATTGAAGCAGTGGGCCTGGAACCTTTGAAAGAGCAAAGGTTGGTTGGTTGGTTGGTTTTTTTTTTTTTTTCAATTATTTTTCTTTTGGTGGTGCTGGGACTCGAACCCTGCACGTGCCTTGCACATTCTAGGCAAACAGTCTGTTGGTGCACTGTACACTCACCTGTGGAACCCCGGTGTCAGAGTCAAGAAAACGGAGAGAACTATTCCAGGTTAAAGATGCTACAGAGGCATCTCCTCTCCAACAGTGAGGTGGCTCAGCAATCACAGTAGCCTGACAGACAACCCCATAGCCAGAACCTCCACACAGGTGACAGGAGAGAGCCAACCCGGAAGTTGCCCTCCGACCTCCGCCTGTGCTCCACACCCACATCCCCACTGTGAAGTGATTATCCAGTTATATATAAATTAAAGGCACGTCCATTATTTCCGCTCACCTTGCTATTGTTGTTGGCCTACTAAAACTAAAAAGTCACCCAGAAACAGGACGGCTGACATTGCGCCTGGGTTTACTGCCTGCCCGCTTTCAGGGCCTTGCTAAAAACTGGGGTTTACGCGGAGATCCTCTTCCTTCTGGCGTTTTCCTCATCAGGGTGATAAAAAAGCGGAGAGGAGGGAAAGGCGACGCTGCTGGGTGCTGTATGCGGTGTTCCAGCTTCGGACTGAGCGTCTTTGCAGGGACACGTGACAGGCAGCCGACGTTCTTAGGGGCGCAATCAGCCATCTATACGGGAGCGTTGGCGACCACCTCATCAGTCGGGGGCCTGGGGCAAAGGCCCTGGGGGCTCTGGTGCATTAGGACAAAGGTTCTTAGCCAGGGTTCTCTAGGCCGCCAACACTTCCACTTTCTCCTTGTCCTTTTCAGACCTCAGAAGTCCCTCGTCAGGGACTGTGGGGAGAAAAGATGTTTTAGGATCATTACAACACCCCGTGGTCATTTTCTGTTTGCTTGCTTTGGGAGAAGGGTGGAGGGGCAGGGATTATATTAAAATGCACATAACATAAAACAGCGTATTTTGCCATTTAAAATAGAAAATAGTGGTAGTCGGTGCATTTGTGTCATGTGACCGTGGTCTCTGTGTTTCTCCAGAAGCTTTCGTTATCCCGTAGTGAACCTGTGCTCATTAACCGTTAAATTCCCACCAACTCTCCCATCAGCCCCTGGGAAACACCACTTTCTGCACTTGTGTAGTCTCGGCTGTTCTGTCTCTTTCACATAACTGGAACCATGCCAATATTTGCCCTTGCATGTCTGGTTTCTTTCATTTAGCATGTTTTTAAGTTTATCCTGGTCTACTACACTGAGGTTTTCATTAGGACTTATTTGTGTGGTGTGTGAGGGGTTGGGGAGAGGGAGGAAAGGGGTGTACATTCATGCAGGCAGGAATAGGATCTTGGATCCCCTGGAGCTGGAATTATTGGTGTTAACGAGCTGCCAGAAGTGGACGCCAGGAACAGAACCCGGGCCCTCTGTTAGAGCAGCCAGTGCTCTAACCACTGCACCACCTCTGGAGCCCCTAGCACACTTGACTGGCTTGATTGTGAAACAGTGTCCTCTCTTCAGTGCTGACTTCTGGTGTCTGCTGGCTTTCTGATTATGGAAAGCAGTCCCTGCCCGATTCTGCACCTTCAGGCTTCTTACGGCAAACTTTCAGACATAAAACGTGGCCCAAAAACGTGGCCCAAGGAGAGTAACTAGAAATGTGTTATTGCCATATATCATGTCACTGTGAATTAACTTCAACAGTTAAAATGAAATATGGATTTATTTCACCCAACAGAATTTTTATATGCTCCTCACATCTCTGAAACGCTAAAGACTCCTGAGATGTTTTTCTCCCCTAGGGGATTGCTGAAGGAATTTGAGGAATCTTTTTCTTCTGGAAGAATTTGTTCTTGCTTAGAATAGAGAGAGAAAAAAAATTCGGAAGTTAGCCAGAAAACATTGAAGCTGTTTGTTCTAACTTGAAGAGCAACGTTTGGAGCCATAAACTGACCCCTGCCAACTCACCAGGATCTGAAAGGTTGCACTATTTGAGGCCACCTGCTCTTTGTCCCCCACTGAGTGAGGCCTCCATCCCAGGGGCTGCCTTCCCACTCCATCCCATCTGCCCTCTGGTACTCACGGACTGGAAACCCACCGGAAGCACAAGGACACGCAGGGCATAAGAAGAGTCACAAGAATAAAGACTGAAAACAAACCTGAAGAATCAAAGGAAGTAGGAACTGATGCCTTAGCTGTACCTGGATGTGGTGAAATTTTAAAGCGTTGCCTTGCCCTCCCCTGCCCACCAGAGTCTGGGGTAGGCAAAATAGCCGTTAGTTTTGAGAGCCTGTACTTTTTTGTTGTTTTCTCTTTCTTTTTTTAACTTTAAAAAAATATGCATTGGTGTTTTGACTGCGTGTTTGTCTGAGTGAGGGTGTCAGATCCCTTGGAACTGGAGTTACAGACAGTTGGAAGCAGCCATGTGGGTGCTAGGAATTGAACCCAGGTCCTCTGGTCCTCTTAACGGCCGAGCCATCTCTCCAGCCCTTTGTTTTGTTTTTTCTTTAGGTATGATTTCTCTATGTAGCTCTAGCTGTCTTAGAACTCACTTTGTAAGACTAGGCTGGCCTTGAAATCACAGAGACCTTACCTGCCTCTGCTTCCTGAAATTTCGGGATTAAAGGCCTAGGCCACCGAGCCTGGCTGTGACCTGACCTGGCTGTTCTTTATTTTGTTTATTTATTTACTTATTTATTTAAGTTTTTCCAGGCAGAGTTTCTTTGTGTAGCCTTGGCTGTCTTGATTTTTGAACTGATTACAGGCCTGAGCCTTGCCCACTGTCAAGATTTATCTATTAATTTTATGCTCTATCTGTATGTACACCTGTAGGCCAGAAGAGGGCCTCAGATCCCTGTATAGATGATAGTGAGCCACCATGTGGTCACTGGGAACTGAACTCAGGACCTCTGGAAGAGTAGACAGTGCTCTTAACCTCTGAGCCATCTCTCCAGCCCCCCACTTTGTGTGTTCGTGTGTGCGTGTGCGTGTGCGTGACCCGTATTCTTAAGCTGAAAAAAACAAAGAAAAACTAACAGGGTTCTGAAAAACAAATTGCATAACAGGACGATAGGCTGGATTTTTTTTTTTCAAAACAACAGTTATATCCAGAAATATCTTTCAGCTTTAAAACTTTCAGCTCAAACTCACTGACATATTTAAGTATCTACCTCTTTCTTTTAAATAAAGCATTAGATGAAATAATTAAATATTCATTTAGGCACTGATGGTACTTAATGGATCTTCCAGGTACTGAAACACAATTGATTCAGGATTCTGTCTTATTTGTAAAGCATCTATATAAGCATATATATGTGCATATCTATATTGTACACATATGTACATAAGAGTATACATGCTATAGATACTGTATATGATATGTATGTGAGTATCCTCAGACTCTAGATTTGTTCAGTAAAGGTTTCAAGCTACCTTAAAATGCAAATGGGAAAATTTTTAACTAAACATTAGCATTTTCCTCTAGAACACTAAGACCCCATGCTATCTTGTACTGCTTACATAATGGTTCAAATGTTCTAGGGTTTTTCCAAGTACACTTTATGTAACTTTGTACGTCATCCTTGTCCAGATGATAAAGGATGCACAAAATTGTCTAACAAAAAGACTTCCTTCTTGGCGTCCCACAGTCACAAATATAAAAAACAAGGCGGGTCTCAGGCTGTGGCTTAGTGGTACTTAACTTTGAGAAGTCCCCCAAAAAGAAGATACCATAGAAAAGAGACCTTTGGGAGGATGGAAAAACAGGAGAGCTGCAGGTTCAAACTTAGGAATAACTATGTTGGGTCATTTTGTTTGTGATGGTGGGAGATATTTTGTGTTTTGAGAGGGTTTCATTTTCTTTTTTTTTTTTTTAAGATTTATTTTATGTATATGAGTGTTTTATCTGCATGTACACCTGCATGCCAGAAGGGGGCATCAGATCACATTATTGATAGTTGTGAGCCACCATGTGGGTGCTGGGATTTGAACTCAGGTCCTCTGATATATATATATATATCCCAAAATATTTTTAAAAGCCACAGAGGAATTATTTTTTGTTGTTATTGTTTGTTTGTATATTGTTTTTGTTTTTTGAGACAAGGTTTCTCTGTGTAGCCTTGGCTGTCTGGGGCTCACCCTGTAGACCAGGCTGGCCTTGAACTCACAGAGATCCATCTGCCTCTGCCTCCTTGAGTACTGGGATTAAAGGCATATGCCACCATGCCCAGCTCAATCTTTCTTTTAACACATCTTCTACCCTCAGATAAAACACAAGATAAGAATTAGTTTAAAATTTAATTCTCAAGAAATATGCCTTCCCCTACACAATCACTGAAAAGTAAACTAAAGAGATTATGCCTAGAAAAAGTAACTGTGTGAATACTACTAAAGGCTATATTTCAAATGAACCTCATAATAAATATTTATTACTGTGATCATTTATAACAAAAATGTTTTACTTAAAGTGTCTTCCTGATTATATCACATGAGGATGGCAGAATAAGTAAGGGAGGGGCTAGAGAAATGGCTTAGAGGTTAAGAGCACTTACAGCTCTTCCAGAGGACTGGGGTTCCATTGCCAGCACCCACAGGGCAGCCCACGACTGTCTAACTCCAGTCCCTGGGATCTGATGCCCTATTCCTGGCCTCTATGGGTATCAGGCACACACTTGGTGTTCCTACATATGTCCAGGCACTCACACATACACACTAAAAAAAAAAAAAAAAAAAAATCTTTGGAAAAATAAAAACTTACAGAATGAATGTCAGTGACTGAAGGAAAATCTGCACACAAGGTTTGCTTTGTTTTAAACCCCTTAGGAGCCAAATGGTTTGGAGAAGGGAATCAGACATGTTTAGCAATTGTCCTCAGGCAGGAGCCAAGAGCAAGCTAGCTGTATAAATGTGGAGGCACTGAGAAGCTCGGAGCGGTGACTCTTAGCTCTTCCATGGCTTGTTTTAAGACGTGCTGCATCACCGGCTCTTAACACAGAAGCTGATACCGTGGGTTAGCCCAGCAGAGGGTCCGAACCAAATGCTGAACGTGCAGAAGTTTTAGGAATGCTCAAACCAATTTATTTCACTTTAACGTTCATGTTTTTGCATGTACAAGTATGGTATATATTAGAAAGTAACCTACGTTTAATTACAGTTATAACAATCCTTCCAGTAAGGATAAAATAAGCCTCTTGACCACATCATAATAGAATTTGCAAAGGGTGAGTGTGCGTGTGTGTGCGTGTGTGTGCGCGTGTGAGAGAAAGCGTGTGTGTGTGTGTGTGTGTGTGTGTGTGTGTGTGTGTGTGTGAGGGTTGCAATCTTTTCCCTCCTGCTTCAGCCTCCCAGAGACTAGGGCTATAGCGTGCACCACTATACCCAGGGATCTTCAAAACCATTTTTAAGTTTTTAGTTGACACAGAATAATTGTATGTAGTTATGAAGCAATGTGCTTTTTCTCTCTCCTAATGGCACATACCCTAACATCTTATGGAGGTAGCATCTTGGGTTTAATTATTTAAATTGGGTGCTTGGGGCTTTCCCACCCACAGGATGGAGAGCTGGTGAGCTGAGGTGCCTTAAGCTTTATAACCGGAGCATGCGCCTGACGGCAGCTGGCTTTGCTCTGCAAGAACAAAATCTCTTTCCGTTTACTGTCCTCACTTAGGAACTTTCTGGCTCTGGGTTTTTAATAACACGTGGTCCCTATTTAGCAGTATCCAAGTATTTCTCAGAAGAAGACACTGTAGATACTCAGTTTTATATGAACGGCCTCCTTATAGATGTCTTGCTTCCTTTGCCAGGGGCGCAGGCTGCATCTTTATTGAAATGTTCCAGGGTCAACCTTTGTTTCCTGGGGTTTCCAACATCCTTGAACAGCTGGAGAAGATCTGGGAGGTAAGACAAGAATCCCTTATAAGAAGAAAGGAACACCTACGTTACTAACTGGAGCCTGATTTGCCTTAGAGATGAAGCAATCCATCTGCTCATGAGATGGAGCTTGGACCTAAGGCATGGAAACCGAATCTGCCTCAGAAATGAGCTCCTTCGGTATGAGAGGCTCTGAAGCTCCTGCTGCCCCACACCAGCCTGTTAATCCACCCACTAAAGACACTCGGTCCTCCTGCTTCCTGTTGGCAGTATTCTGTCAGTTCTCAGCAGCATTCTCTGCCAGCACTGCCTCGACCTACCTGTGCTGTGAGCCTTCAGTTTTTAACTCTACCATACATTTGGCCTGAATCTTGTTGGTGTGTGCGCACACACATATATGAATGCGCGTGTGAGCGTGGGTCTGTATAGTGT
>NW_026593286.1:30768385-30784175 GCF_907164565.1 Psammomys obesus | reverse complement strand
GTGTGTGCATATGTGTGCATGGATGTTTGTGTGTATGAATGCGTGTGTATAAGCGTGTGATAAATGCGTGTGTGAGCGTGTGTATGTATTCTTGCGTGTGAATATATGCAGGCATATGGGTGCTTTCATTTCTTTCCTCATCATTCTCTCTACTTTATTTGCACTCTGATGTGTTTTGTTTTCCTGTGCTTTATAGACAATGATATAGCCATACTGTCTATTTACCTTTTTTTTTATGATGCTTTTTCCTATTTTGGTAAAGTATAGCTAACATTTGCCAGGTTGGTCAATGTATACCAAGTTAAAAACGGTTTTGATAAATTAGGATCTGGCTCTCTCTTGTCCAGTATATTGTAGGTAAGTAGCCATGACATTCTCTATGTGTGTGTGTATAGATGTGTGTGTATACATATATATAAATAAATATAACATGTAACATTTCAAATTCTTTCTTGCTTATACGAACACACATACACACACATACACATATATATACAAGAAAGAATTTCAAATGTTTTTTTAATCACAAAAATGACCAATGTTTGAGAGAATAGATACATTTCCCTGATATTAACACCACAGAGTGCACAGATGCTGAATCTGTGGGACTGCAAGGTGATTCACTGGGTAAGGGCAGTCACCGCCAAGCCTGCCAACCTCCGGCCCACACTTGTGGAAGGAGAGAACTCCCACAAACTGTCCTCTGATTTCCACACATGTGCCAAAGCCAGCACACACAATCAATAAGTGAAATCTTAAAAAAGTCACGCAGCACCCACTAAGCTCCAAGGCACCCTGAAAATAAAGGAGATGGGCAGTCTCCCTGTTTTAACAAGGGCACGGCTCCCGGCAGTCAGTTCGCCTGCACATCCGGCTGGCATCCCCGAGCTCACGTCCAGCACCTTTGCACCATCCCAGTCGCAGGCCCTGCAGCTGTAAGCGGCTCCCTGTGGCCCGCCCAGCTCAGCCTCTGAGAATCTCTCATGTACTCTCTGTCTCTGTGAATTTGTGAACTATCACACACCTGACATTGTTGGAGTCACTAGTCTTTCCAGGTCTGGCTTACGTCGCTGGGCATAATGTGTTCAAGGCTCATTCATATTATATGCGCATCAAGGTACCGTACGTGGGGGTTTTTACCAGTTGCTATGCTCAGTCCAGCTCCTTGTCTTCTCATGAAGAAACGAAGACATTGTATATAAATGAATCACTAACTTTAAATTAGCTTTTTGCCGCCTGGAGGATATTACAGGAAACATGGGACAAAATGGGAAGCGTTCACAAACCAAAATCAAAGTTTTATTTTTTTTTCTAGACAAAAGACATTTGAGATAGAGAGATAGAGAAAGAGAGAGAGAAATCACACTTTAGATCTCTCCTTGGAAACTGTAACATCATCTAGGCTGGTTAATGTGATGCCTTTGTTTGCTACTTACTAGTTATGAAAATGGACAAAGTTCATATAACACCCCTTTTTGTGTTCGTTTGTTTGTTGTTTTTCCAGGGTTTCTCTGTGTAATCTTGGCTGTCCTGGACTCACTTTGCAGACCAGGCTGGCCTCAAACTCACAGAGATCCCCCTGCCTCTGTCTCCCAAGTGCTGGGACTAAAGGCGTGCACCACACCTGGCTCACACAGCATCTCTTAAGCCTTAGTTTTCTCATGTACAAAATGAGGTTAATCGTGTGATCTTGTAATCTCGTTGTGAGAACTCTGAAAGATGGAATGTATAGCTAAACCAGTTCACTGTAGGTGCTCAGTAACTATTGATAGCCCTGGAGACACGGCTCAGAGGATAAACACCACTGCTGTCAAGCTTGCCAGCCTGAGTTCAGTCCCTGGGACTTCATGGTGGAGGGAGAGAACTTACTCCTATGGGTGTACACACTCACACAGAGTTGTGGGGGGAGAAGTTGCTCTCTTGAATTCTCCTATAACCCCAGTAGTTAGAAGGCTGAGGCAGGAGGATGAGTTTGAGTCTAAGCTGTGCTGTGTAGCAGGTGCCAGCTCACTCAGGACTGCTTAGCAAGACTGCGTCTCAAGGATATATATATATATTTAAACATACATTTGCTTTCTTTTTTATATACTACTATAGGGATGTTTCAGTAATTCAGCTGCTCTTGTTCTGCTCCTTCATTTCTGAGCTGTTACTCCTTGCCCATAACCAAGAGAACAATTAGTGTTGCTAGCCTTCACCCCGCAGTGGCCCTTTACACGTTTGATAATTTTTTTCTACCTAGTTACTTAATATCTATCAGACAATAATCATATGTAAATATTCTTCAGAGACTATGAGAAGCAAAAGGTGAAGGGGAAAAAGAGGACGTGAGGAATACGTTTTTCCGTCAGGGTAGAGTGACGGCTGATGCCCCAGTAAAACATACGTGAACAAACGCGAAGTGAGTGTACTGTAAAAGGACGTATGTGCAGAGAGCTCATGTAAACTGGTGCTGAAGAGGGGGGTGCTGCCAGCATATTTGAAAAATATCATATTAGAAAAGAATGTCAGTGTAGCCACAGGTTCCATTAGTGTTCGGAGAACCGTGTATAAACCCGGCTTTAAAAAATATTCCGGATTTGGGCTGGAGAAATGGAAATGGCCCAGTGGTTAAGAGCACTGTCTGCTCTTCCAGAGGTCCTGGGCTAGATTTCCAACAACCACTTGGTGGCCCACAACCGTCTGTCCTGGGATCTGATGCCCTCTTCTGGCGTGGCAGGTGTGCCCACAGATACCACACTCATGTATGTAAAATAAATAAATGTTTTTTTTTTTTAATTTGGCACTATTTAAATAACCACACGCCTCAAAAACAGTCACTTTGCGTTTAGCACAGCACTCGGGAGTCAGGAAGGGAGTGGCCTAGGTGTTCCCCTGGCTCTGTAGTTGTTGGTCTTTGGTGATTGACACATGTGTGTGAGGCAGTAAATGAAAGACTCCATGCTCAGATCTGGACATAAAGTCCCGGGAGACAAGTGCTCTGGCAGTTACCCCAACACACCCTGCCCAAAAAAACTGTATTCATGCCTGACTTTATCTTCTCCACGCTGAAGTCAACCAGAGACTTTATTTTAACATTTATGACAACTTATTACAAATTTAAATCAAGTAAGCATGTCAAAAATAATGCTGGCCTGGAGTCAGAGCTCATGAGTTCTGAACACAGCTCTGGCTTCACGTAGAGCCGAGAGCATGGCTACACCCAAACTCTCCTGAGTCTTACTGCCTTAAGATGCGCCTCATTCTCTGACTCTGAGAGGTCACAGCCCCTACAAAGGGAAAATTGAAGCGCCTATCATTTTTAAAAGGATTTCTCTAACACGTGAGTGTGTGCGGGTGTGTGCATGCGAGTGCCCGTGAGGGCCAGAAGAGAGTGCTTCCCCGTGTAAGTGTTGGGAACTGAACCCAGGTCCTTTGGAAGAACAGCAAGTGTTCTTAGCCACCGAGCCATCTCCCTAGCATCATAGTTTTAAATCATAATGCGCTCCTCTGGCTTTTCCCTTAGTTAGTCATTTCTGCATGTTATAGCTGCATGGCTCACCGTCGGCTTTCCCCCTGTCCCGGGTAGATAGCTCTGTGCTGTCTAGCTCTGGCCTGCTTCACTTAACTCAGTCTCCTGTTGCATCTGTCCCATATTCTGAGGGAAAATGGACAAAATTGCTACATTAGGGGCTTTGTCGTTGATTTACATGTATTTTTGGGTAGGGGAGGGTGCGCTACAATGATACATACTCGAGATCAGAGGACAACTTGAAGGAGTCAGCTCTCTCCTACCATGTGGGAACCCAAGGATCAAACTCCGGTCATCAAGATTGGTAGCAGGCTCCTTTTCCTGCTGGGCCGTCTCCACGGCCCAATAACTGTGATGGCACTGTATCTCAAGCAGTTGAGGCTTCCCTTAGAGCAATGTGTAATCAATGGTAAATGCTGGGCAACAGAAATAACTGTATCTCAGTTTAGTCTCCTTGTGCAAAATATGGTTGTAATTGGTATGGATTTAGGGCAGGAAGAAAGTCTTTGAAGGGTGTATGAGGACAGAACAGATGTGAAAGTGTTTCTTTTTTTTTAATCTTCTAAATTAATTTTATGTATATAATGCTCTATCTTCATGTATACCTACATGCCAGAGTTGGGCATCACATCGCAATATGGATGGTTATGAGCCACCATGTGGTTGCTGGGAATTGAACTCAGGACCTCTGGAAGAGCAGACAGCACTCTTAACCACTGAGCCCTCTCTCCTGCCCAAGTGTTTCATTTTTAATTATTTCATTTATTTTTTTGCTGTGTTTGTATATGTTCACTCCCGTACACATCAGTGGGTGCAGCCTGCATGTTGAGATCAGAGGGAAACTTGTGGGAATTGGTTCCTCCTCAAACTCAGGTCATCAGATCCCCAGGGCTTCCCTGAACGCTGGGCATGTTCTCTACTGCTGAGCCGTTCCTTAGCTCCCAAAATGACATTTTGGAAGAATGGCCAAACCAAGACAATTAACATACACATCACTTTACACACACACACACACACACACACACACACACACACACACACATATTTTTTGTCAAGGAGATGCTTTTTGAGATATTCCATGGTACATTTATGCTATCCTCCTGCTGCAGTAAATATGAACCCATCCCTTTGACATGCTAATTTGTTCAAATGCATATGCAGTAGGGCAGATTAAAGAGTAGCTTTTTGAGGAGTTTCTGCCGATTTCCATCATGGTTGTACTAATTCATCATCTCACCAACAAAGAGCAAAGGCTACCTTTTCACCATATCCTAACCAACACTACTCTTTTGTCATTGGGGGCGGGGGAAGGGTGTTGAGATAGGTGTCAGGTAGGTCAGTCTTGAACTCCTGATGTCCCCAAGGGCTAGGGCTACAGGTGTGTGCCGCCATACCTGGTTTATGCAGTGTGGCGAATGGAACCCGGGTCCTCCTGCACTCTAGGCAAGCACTCCAGCTGAGCTGTATCCTCAGCTCTTCTTTGATTTTGTTGGTGCAAAGCCACTCCAACAAACACACAGTGACACTTCCATGGTCCTAACTATAGTTGTTGTCCTAACTTGGATTTCTCTGATGGTGAATGATGTTGGATTTTTTTTTTCATGCCTTTTGGCCATTTGTGTGTCTTCCTCCAAGAAATGTCTGTTGTAGTTCTTTGCCCATTTTTTTTAATTAGGTGTTTTGTTTACTTGCTACTGAGTCCTCTGTGTTCCCTGTCCATGCTGGATCTCAGCCTCTAACCACACAGTTTGCATATGTGTCTACCATCCTGCAGACTTTCTCCATTCCATTATTCCCTTTTCTAGAAGCTTTTTAGTTGTATGGAGTCCTGTTCATCTATTTTTGCTTTCACTGCCTGTGCAATAAGTTAGAAAATCAAACAGATTTAGCTTCTGAGGTTGTATCTTACTAAATGAATTTTCGCTAGATGAATAATTGAATTTTTGTTTAAACTCCTAACATCTCAGTTTAATAAGCTTTTAGCATAAAAATTTCCAGAAAATTTGGTATCCATCTGGCCTCAGTTAAACATAGTACAAAGTAATCAAGAAGTCTGGTAACTTTCACCTTCCAGAAAGCATGGATGTGGTTGCTCTTCATTTCCTGTATTGTTTCCTCCTCCTCCCAACTGTGCGTTTTTTCCATTGTGCTTTGCCAACCAACAGAAGATGAATGGGTACCCATGAGTCACACCCACTTGTTTACACACGCGTCTGTACAACTACAGATGACAGTAGGCTGAGAAAGAATTAGCTTCCCCTCCTCCGGGCTTCACTCACAAAAGAAGTCTAGTTGGTTTTTCAAAATGGAATCCAAGCTCCTCAGCATTCCCTCAGGCTTGGGTTGCTTGATAGGAAAAGCCTGTAATCCTCTCAGTCACTTCTCAGTTTGTTTAGAGACGGGATCAAAGCTGGAAGCTTTTACTGGGTGGCATGACTTTTCAAAATATATCGTGGGAGGGAAAATAGCACTTTAGTGTCTTTTGTGTAAAGACAAGTGCAAAGACCCCACAAGCATACCTCTCCTCCAGGGACCTAGTCACCACACCGATGGATTTAAGGTCCTGCATTCCTCATTAATTATCTTCAGCCAGACAATAGCTTCCTGCCATAAAAAACCGGGCCAGTGTCTCTAGTCAATGTTTTACAGGAGAAATAATGTTCAGATACACTGCAGAGAAGAGCCACACAGTAGTGATGCAAAGCAAACTACTAGAACGTGTCACAAAAGTCACACGACCCAGTCTCTGCCACACAGCTGACCGTAGGATTTATGGTCACCTTCAGAGAATGCTATATTCAGCCTCATACTCCGGAAGACTCTTATTTTCCTGCCACGCCCTCATTAGAAGCAAGAACTTAAAATGTGGACGTCTAAAGCTTAGGTCGGGGACAGCAAGATGGCTCCGTGGCTAAAGGCTTGCTTGCTGCATGAGCCTGGAGAACTGAATTTGATGCCTGGAACCCACATGAAAATGAAAGGCGAGAACCAGCTTTGCAGAGTTGTCCTCCGCCATCTCCACACACACACGTGCACACACAATTTTTTTAAAGGCATAAACCAGCTCTGTTTCACATGATGTTACTGTTATAATCTGCTGGTGGAAAACCAGATTATAGTCTAAACTGCTGGGCGCCGAGAAAACAAGAAAATGAGATGGATTTAGTAGAAATGGCAAAGGTTGGAGTGGGGTTATTTTTAGCCAATGTTCTGCTGCCTGGAGGTCAGTAATTTGAATCCTTCTGAATTTGAGCACATCCAGGAAAAACTGAATGTCTAGGCCGGGGTGTAATTGAGGCCAGCGGTGTTTCCCCGCCAATAAGCCCATAGGACTGTGATGGGAGGCGATGGACAGTCGCTCCTGCTGCCTCATAGTCTGAGCACTTGGCGATCATGCAGTTGGAGTGAGCAGAGACACAGGCACGGGACTGTGGGGATACAGCACTTTGCACGATAAAAAAATGTTGGAACTACTGTATCTGGGCTGGTGCCGTGTGGCATTGCTAACTTCGGCCTTCCTCCCTGCTCCGTCCCTTGTGTCTGTGCCTGCTCTATCCAGCTGGTTCCTTGTAACCTTTGCTTCTCTCTGTGTGTCTCTGTGCAGGTACTGGGGGTCCCTACAGAGGACACCTGGCCAGGAGTCTCCAAGCTGCCTAACTACAACCCAGGTAAGCTTCTAAACATTCCAAGGACTGGCAACGCCAGGAGAGCCTTGGCCACACAGAGTGTCCATCCTGTATTAAACCCACCCAAGACAGACTACTCGATTTGTATAGTTTCCAACTCATTCTTTTGTTTGCTTGTCTATTTATTTATTTAGAACAGGGCCTCGCTGTGTAGCCCTAGCCGGCTTGGAACTTACTGTGTAGACCAGGCTAGCCTTGAACTCACTGAGAACTACCAGCCTCTACCTCCCAAGTGCTGGCATTTCAGGCTTGTACCATCATGCCCAGCTTAACTCTTTTATTAAAAAGATATTGAAAAAGTCACTAAGGTGAAATCAGTTCTCCAATGCCATAAACCCCAGATAGCAAGGTGAAAATAATTGGAAAGGACAATTATCATGGAGTCTACATCCATTTCCAAGTAGCCCAGGGCTCAAAAAACAGCATGCTTTGAATCCCATGAGCAAGGAACTCTACTCACTTTTGAGCCCATAGCTGTCACCAGGCTTATTTCTGACATGGTTGAGCCTTGTATAAAAGGAAAGCTAAAGCAACAGAGGGTGTAAGAGACAAGCTAGACCTAAGATAAGGCCGTTGAGATGCCACTAAAGAATTGTCTCTCTGCCCAACAACTGGTCATTTCTGTCACACGTGGTCGCCTACAAGTAGCTGCCGGGGATAGATAAGCAAGCCTTAGGAGTATTGTCCACAGAGAAATTCTTTGTGACGTGTGCCCCAAGCCATGGCTAATGGTCAGATCACCAAGAAGTCACTTCAAAGCATTGAGACAGAAGTGAGGAGACATCCAATGAGCCACAGGATGAAGATGGGGCATCTCAGAAGCCCTGAGATGCAAGCAAAGCCCATGCTGGTGCTAACCTCTCCGAGGCAGAATTAAAGGAGAGGCACACGTGAACAGATAAGGACTTGACTGGGATGGAAGTCCTCCAAGCTAGACTATAGGGTCTATATTTTCTTACACTGTCCCATTGCTAAACCCCGAATTTTTCCAAAATTGTCATTATAGACTTTGACTTTGGTTTGAAGTTATCCTGGAAAAGTTCCACAAGAACAAAAAATTGCAGGGAGACTTCAAAAGTGATTAAGGAAGAAAATAAAATTCCGGGTGTGGTACTGTCAGCCCATAATCCCAGCACTTGGGAGGCTAAAGCTTGAAAAACTTGGAAGGAAGGGAGGGAGGGAGAGGAAAATGAGGAAGGGGCAAAGAGAGAGAGAGAAAAAGAGAGAGAACAAAGAACAGGAAGAGGAGGAATTGATGAAAGACATGAAAAGGAGTCTAGGTTTTTCCCTTTTTTATTCTGCATCTACTACTTTTATTCAAAAGCCATGCATAGCTACCAGTCTTTCTTAACTAAATAGTTAACAAAGTCTATGGAAAGCTAAAGACTAACTGTAAAGTCCTTTCAAGTCCTTTCAACCTCTTTGTAAATGATCATATTCCTTGCTAAAGTACCTTAAAGTCACTTTAGAACTGGCTTACTATTTCAACTGTCTGTTTTCAGTTGTTTAACACTCTGGTCTTGAGGTGCAGAATAGTGCCTTTCTCCTTTGGGGTGAGAGGGAGGTAAGAAAGAAAAGCTGTTTATGGAGGTCTTGGTCCAGTCTGCAATAGCTCCTAGCTCTAGTTGCCATGGTTTCCAGGAGAATCTCGTTCTTATCATTTCCCATGTAGCCTGTAATCCCACCCCATCCCCTCTTCTTTGCCTGAGTGGAAATGGTCCAGTTACCTTCCTCTGTTCCCTAACACAGATAGAAGCAGAAGTTTAGAACCGGAAGCTGTTTGGGTACATATGCATACACAGTAGTTCTGGGAGCATCGGCGGCTACCCCAGACTTCAGATGCTTGGGTTGCAGGTTGGTTCAGGCAATAATGAGATATGCCCATGGCAGATGGTCATCAAAGCCAGGCACATTGCCAAATGCCTTCCCTGCCAGATGCCATGCTAAGAAGATATCTGGGCTCTGCAAAAATAGAAAGAAATATGTCACATTGTTCCTTTTGCTGTCAGGCTAAAGCAGGTTTTATTTACAAAGAAAATTCTCCAGGCCCAATATCAACCGCGCTCATATTTTGGTTTCCTTCTGTTTAATTCAGAAAAGTACAACTGGTTTTTAGTACTTTCTTTGTTTTTAAAGACAGTGTTTCTGTGTGTAGTCTTGGCTCTCCTGGACTCACTTTATAGACCAGGCTGGCCTCGAGCTCACAGAGATCTGCCTGCCTTTGCCTCCTTGAGTGTTGGGATTATAGGTGTAGGCCACTGCGCCTGGCTTCTTTTCGTACTTTTTATCTGCTAGATTCCTGCAAGGTGCTACAGTCCCTGGATGGATGTGGTGTGTCCTTGAGTCTCCCGAGCATGGGCTTGGATTCATTCCCCGGTTCTCACTAGAACTGCAGTGCTCACTAGTGGGGCTGTTTCTGTGGGTTTGGAAAGCTTATGGCTGCGTGTCAAGCTGAGCATGAGAAGGGAGTCCTAACCTTAATCGTAGCCGGGATTTCAGACCCCACCTTTGTAACTCTTAACATATCTAGCTTATCTCAGGCATGGTGTTGGTACTATATTAACACCTCAGACAAAAGGACCGTGTTTTAAAGAGGCCATTGAGAGTCCTGTCCCGGGAGTGAGTCTTACAAATAAGCAAGTCTCTCTTGAGGCATGCCCATCTACCCCCATTCCTGAGCTACTGCTGTTTTCACAGATTTGACCTGCAATAACTTATGGACACTGAACAGGAGGTAGGCACTAGGACATTACGAGTTACCTTCCCAGCCAGTGCACCCCTTTTCCTAGCAAACACTCCCTCTCCATCCTTCCCTCCGCCATACTCTTTCCAGGCTCTGGTTAACAGCTACTTTACTCTCTTCTTCCGTTGAAGCCAACATGTACCTCCTGCATAGAAGTGAGAACATACGAGACTTATCTTCCAGTGCTCAGCTTAGTTCATTTAACCATGCCCTCCAGTTTCATCCATGTTACTATAAATGACAGGATCCCGTTATTTGTATGGACACATAGTATCCTATTAGGAGTACACAGCAATTTCCTGCTTCCACTTTTATTTCGGTCGATGCCTACCTTGGTCTGTGCCTTGGCTAGTGTAAACAATGCTGGGGTGAGCATCAAGTATGGCTGTGTACCCGATACACTGCCCTTCAGTTTCTTTGGATATATGCCCAATAGCAAGAATGCAGGATCCTGGGGTTTTACTCCTGGTTTTCTTTTAAATAAATATTTGTACTGTTTTCCACAATAGTTGTACTCATTTACATTCCTACCAATGGTGAGAATAGTGAGAGTTTGCCTTTATCCATATTCTTACCCGTATTCATCATTATCACCACCACCATCACCACCACCACCATCACCACCACCACCATCACCACCACCACCATCATCACCATCACTATCATCATCAACATCACCAGCATCATCATCGTTTGTGTATGGGGGTGCCTTTTTAGTTTTTGAGGGCAAGATCGTGCCATGTGGCTCAGGCTAGCCCAGAATTCATTCCGATAGCCCACGATGGCCTCATCCTCAGTGATCCTTCTACCTCAGCCTCCCAACTATAATGTGTCACAACACCCAGCTCACCGCTTGTCTTATAGATAGTGTCTATTCTGACATTGGAACTTGCCTCTTGGTTTTGTGATGCTCAAAAAATTCTCTGAGGATTACTGGTGACTGTTTTGTATGTGTGTGTGTGTGTGTGTGTGTGTGTGTGTGTGTGTGTGTATTCCTTGGCCATTCACATGTCTTGCTTGTTTGAGGAATATTCCTTTTAGTCATTTGCTCATTTAGAAAATTGTTTGCTGTGTAGCACAACTGAAGGTGTTTGGCTGCCCTGAACTTGGGTGAATAGTCCAGTCTCTATCCAGTTGCTGCCGTTGTGAGGCCTTGTCTGGACTGTGTCTTAAGGAACCATCCTGATTCTGTTGGGGACATTAAAAATTCTCCCAGCGCCGACTCCATTAAGTCCCAGCTTTTGCCCAGTTCTAGTGAGCCTGGCTTTACCGGCTTCATGCTGTGGCTGGTTATAGCCAAACTCATCCCTGATTAAATCGGGAAGGCGAGTGGAGTGTATCACGTTCAAAACTGCCTCCTTCTCTCCTCCTTCCTTCTTTTCCTTCCCTTCCTTCCCCACTTTAAGCAAGCAGGCTGAGAACTCTCTATCCTCCACTTCAAAGGGCCAGTTGTCTTATTCTGATGTGGGCAGATTGAGAAGTAGGCTTTGAAAAATAGGCCCTTTTTTTGTTGTTTAATCTTTCCTCCTGGGATGGCTTTCAGAGCCGTATATCCAAGTGTCAGCGAGGGGGTTCTGACGAGGCCGGATTCCCAGACTCTCAGCAGGATCATCCTCTAACAGAAATATAAAAGTGAAATATTAAAAACCCTGGGACGTGAACTCCATCTGCAGAGTAGCCAGGGCCTTGCCTGCTTGTACCATGGGAAAAAAAGATCTTGAAAAAAGAGGGAGGAGAAAAAGGTCTTTGACTAGGAGGTTTACAGGTTTAGCAGAGCACAGTAAGTTCCCCTCAAAGGAGTGGGTGTTGCTCTGCGCCCCCCCTAAAACTCTCATCCTTTGACTCAGCCGCCAGAACTCACCCGCCTCCCCCTGCAAGGCACCCCCTTTCTCATGCTAACTGAGGTGTCTGTGATTGGCTGGACAATAAACTGGTCACACTTGCTAAAGGACTGCTATCTTTCACACAATTAGCCAAGACACATTAATCAAACTGACGGGCACTGAGGCTGCCGGCCTCCTGCAGCGGGGGAGGGGAGAAATTTTGGTGACCCTTCCTAAACATCCTGAAGCAACGACAGAGTCCGGGAGGGGATTCTTCTGCCCAAATGTCTGAAGAGGTTAAAGCCCCAACTGACGGGCTATCCGGGATGTGGTGAGTTTGTGGCACAGGAGATGCCAAAAGCTTAGAGCAAACCAGATGTCCGTCTTGGCTAAGATCTGCTGATGCAGAGACAGTGGGTGAATTTGAGCAGCAGGCGCCTGAAGGTGTTTTCACAGAGGCCCTCCAGTCTTTGTACCTCCGTTCCCTCCATTCACAAGAAAACACAGTCAGAGTCATTTGAACCTCAGGCATGCTGGGGCCAACTAAACAGAGACTGTGTGGGCTTCCCCATCCAGAGAGGAATAAAGGCTACAGGAGGAGGGAAGCAGGCTCAGTTAAGGCTCTGTAACAACCCAAGTACCTGAAGAGCATTAAAATATACTTCATCCTGAGAGGGAAAGAAATGTAAGCATTTGCGCTGTTGATCACGATTTTTTTTTTAATTTTTCTTTTCCAAGTCCCCTTTGTCTAGATTTTCAATGGCAACAGGCCACAAGAGCTTACGTTGGAGACCCGTTTGCTACAAAATCATGTAGGGCTTTTCAGGGACTCAGCTAAATATTTAGACGTGTCTCCATTAAAGTAAACAGAGGCCGGCTCCTCTGGAGGCTGTCCAGGCACGGTCTCATTAGATGCAAAGATCGTGTGATAAAGAGGAACTTTTTCTCCTGCCCACATGATCGCAGCGCAGTTGTGGTTTTTAATGTGTCAGGGATTGTTCCGTCCAGCTCCTTTTGCTCCCCTGAAAGGGTCTGTCGGGGCTCTGTTTGCTTCCTTAAACACGGTTTCTGAAAGCTCACATGCTGTGTGAGCTCAAATCCGAGCATTAATGTACTGCTGAGTTCATTTCACCACACTCAAAAGCGCTGAGTTTAAATCCCTCTCAATTCCATTTGAGGCACCAGAAGACTTTATCCTTCTTCGCTAATGGTTCCAAGTTTACATCTAGATACTGGGGGTCAAGGACAGGAGAGGATTTAGAAATAACAGTGCGTGACATTAGTCAATACATTTGCCAAATTGGCAATTAGTTCCTGATGCGCGCAAAGCACTTTACTCCCCTCTCTTTGATGCCTGTTCCCACAGAGAAGCGAACAGCGTCCAGCTTGGCCTTAGGACTTTTAAAGAAATATCCGCTGAAAAGCTCGCCCGAGTTGCCTCATGAGCTCAGCCACAGGGAAGCATCCGGGATTAGGCTGGTTTTCAGTCCCAGGAAAGAACACCTCATTTGGGGAGTTATTCCACTGGAGGAGTTCAGTGGAAGTCAAAAGGCAAGAAAGCAGCACACACAAAAATCCCCCAGGCACCTGAGTCTGTTCTGCACCCGAGTCTGTGCCCTAGGGACCGGAGCGAGCGTTGCCTGGCCTGTTGTTGTTTTGCTGTGTGCCTGCTTTTGCAACTTTTGACCGCTAGGTGGAAGCAAGAAATAACTGGGATGGACTACTGACAGCAGCTGTCAAGTGTTGGAGCCTCACTCCTGAGTCCTGAGTTTAAAACCGCTTTAAGATGTTCCCTGTATGCATACACTCTCAGGGCTTGATTGTACAGACAGGTGTTACATGGACTAAGCAGGTTGTATTTATATACTTAGGGATAGGTCATAAGTTTGAGGGAGATAGAGATAGGGGAGGTGCATGCAAAGGGTTAGAGGGAGGAAAGAAAAGGGGGGAAACGCTGTAATTATATCATCTCAATTACATATGTAGGTAGGTATGTGAATATACATTCATGTATGTATACATGTAGGTGTGTATTGAAGACAGTATAGAGCTCACCTGCAATTGACACGACGGTAGGAGTCATGCAAGAGATAGAGATCGGGTTGAGAATGCTCCTCGCCCTGAATGGGACGGTAAAGCGCTACTACGCCCTGGGCTCACGGAACTCTGAGCACATTGCCGTGAACACAGCCTAACACTGCCTCTGCTTTGGCGTTGGCTCAGTCGCCTGAGGTATTTGCTGGGAGACTTATTCACAGGGCCGGACTCAGAGGGCAGGGGCTACTTTCGGAATTGAAAGCCCCAATTTCCTCCATTCATTGTCTGGGAGAACTTGTGGGAGTTCTTATTTTCAGCTCTCTGGGCCACAAAGTGGGAGCTACCTCTATCACTTAAAGCATACCCCCCGTGTCCCAGGCAAGGTGCATAAGTGTATGCATATACAATGATATGTATACACAGTGCATTATGGATTATCTACAACATATATTACACATAATTGCTAATCTCTACTACTGCTGGCCTAGGTCATTGTTGGGAGAGGTAGTGCCATCTTACAGATGGGGACATTTCCTCCCCCCAGGCTCACAGAGAGGCTTCTCCTGATCGCAAAGGACGGACTCGGCACCCAGCTTTGCCCCTTCTGTTTCTCATGCTGTTTCCCCATCCCATTCTGAAGCATGGTGCTGAACAATTATTGAACTGCCCCTGCCACAGAGCCTCGCTTGGCAGACAAAGCCGATCAAGGTTATCCCCATTCTCTTGGTCATGGTGTTCAAGTTCAGCTGCTCGGTGACCCACCGTGGTTCAGGCGCCACGACAGGTGTGTAAGAACACACTGCCTCTCTTTTTATATTTAGAACCTTAGAAATGCTGACCGGCCTCCTCCAGGTTGTCCAGCGTCCCCGGGGGTACCAGGCCTGCCTCTGGGTTTGGGCTTGCGTGGGCCCGAGCGTTGTCTGGATTCCCACATCGTTAAAGTTGATGTTTGGTTTTCCAGCACCAGCCTACGTGTGTCTGTGTGCCTGGTAAACCTGCCCACGTCTGTTCCCCACATCTAAATTGCTATCAGGTGCCTACCCACCCACCCTGTGCCCGCAGAGGCCTCCCTGGGAGAACCCTGGTTCTCCACCAACCACGGAATGCAGTAGGTCACTTAAATTAGCTGTCTCGGCATCTTCGCTGCTTATTTTGCTCAAATATGTTACAAAAGAAAGATATCTGGACTGCTCTAGGGGCCAAGCCAGCTACTTCCAGCCCTTCTGGTAGAATTTTATGCGTGCCCCTTAACTGGCATATAATATTAATCAACAGATAGTTGTGAAATGAAACCGTCTTACTTTGATACATAACCACCTCATCAAATGGGAGCAATGTCACCACCCATACCTTATGTTTTGGTTGTGAGCCTAGCCTTAACAGCTGAGCCATCTCTCCAGCCCCCAGCCATACTTCATAAATGAGAGCTGAGGCACTCACCTTTAATCCCAGCACTCGGGAGGCAGAGGCAGGCAGATCACTGTGACTTCAAGGCCAGCCTGGTCTACAAGGCTAGTCCAGGAAAGCCAAGGCTACACAGAGAAACCCTGTCTCAGAAAAAAAAAATAATAAAACAAACAAACAAACAAAAGAAGCAGATCTCTGCTGTAGAGTCACCTAGCCAGGAAGCATTTGAGCCAGCACACCCAGGCTCATTGGATCTGAAGGCGGGCATCATAACAGTATTCCATATGCACGCATTATCAAGCTGTAAAGGTGGTTTGGTAATAAAACAGTGAAGTGTGCTGCACAGGGAACAAGCTAATGATACTCTTCCAGGCCCGTTTTGGGATGATGTCTTTCCATCAAGCCTAGATTTCTGAAGCTAAGTGTGGCATCTGGAATGTACTGTTCCTTTCCTGGGACTCTAGCAGCCCTCCCTTGCCACGGCTGATGAAGCCACAGGCATTCAGGGATCTGTGAGCCTGACCGGCTCATTATGATATCACTTCAGGAGCACTGCAGAAAGCTCCTGGGGAGTTTCTATTAA
>NW_026593286.1:30734691-30768375 GCF_907164565.1 Psammomys obesus | reverse complement strand
TATTTTTATTATAAAACCATGTGTGTGTGTGTATAAAGTTTTTTATTCGTTTGTTTTGTTTCTTAAAACAGGGTCTTACTCTGTAGCCCTGGGTAACCTGCTATGCACTTTGTAGCCCAGGCTAGCCTTGGACCCACAATCCTCCTGCCTCAGCCTCCCAAGTGCTGGGATTACAAGAGTATACTTGCATACATAGATTACAGTTTATGCTTATTGACTAAGACAAAATGTCAAATATTAAAAATAAACACGAAGTTAAGTCCTGCCTTGTTCCTTCCTAGCTCCAAGAAGGGTCTAAAAAGCACTAAATGTAATTCATGGAACTGGCTCAAACCAGAGGTCCCTTTCACACCCTCAGAAGACACAGAAATAGACACATATGTGAGTTCTACAAGTAAGAGGTAGTAAATTTATTCCATTCTATTTTTTAATCCAAACCTCAACTCTTCTTTTTCATCCAGCAAGTATTTATTGAAGGCAGGAAAAATAAAGGACCATAGCATGGATTCTTGCTTTCAAGAAATATTGTCCAGGAAATAAGGAAGTGAACCAGTCATACGATATGGAAACTATACAGCAGCAGGTCACCCAGGGACCATCAGGAACTCTGGGGAAGGCAGAGCTTAATTTCAGGTATGTGAGAATGGTTTCCCCAGGGAGAGCTATGGTGATTAGAGAAAGGTAACAGGAGGATAGTTGTCTCCAGGTGAGCAAGAATGTATGTGCCAGACGAAGGAGCCAGATGCTGGGAACAGAACAGCAGATGTACTTAGGCAACTGCTCTGGACACCTAAACTGTTGCTTCCCTGAGGGGGCCATTGCAGGAGAGGAGGCCGGTGGGTGGGCGGGGCCAACTGAGAAGTGCACATTGACCTATAAGGAAACAGAGGACACACAAAGGATTTGATCTATCAAGTCTTAACTTCTAAAGGTACTCACTCGGGTGACAAGATGCAGAATTGAAAACGGGTGGTAGGTAAGACCAGAGGCAAAGTGGCAATGCTTTAAGTCCTGAGAGACAAGTCAGGTGTCAGTACTAGAGTAGGGACAATGAGGAAGGAAGTCAGAAGTTGTGACTAATCAGATTTGAATTGTGAAGGGGAAAAAAATCTGCCTCAATGGTGAAAGAAAGAGAACCCCTTCCATTGGAGCAGCTAATAGAAAGGCAGGAGGGGGTGGTGGGGGACCCACCTCCGGGAGGAGGAACAGGTTTCTTAAAGCCAAACCCAAAGCCAGCCTATGGTAAGATCCCAATCTAGAAATACAAACTAGAAGCAATTGCCAAGGACCGGGAAAAGGGCCTTTGAAGCTGAGAGGAGAACCAGAGTGGCTGCAGAGGACTAACAAGTCATTGTTAACAACAATGCCACGTGACCTTAAGCTTCCTGGGGACTGCCAGGTGTGTGCTTAGGGCCCACATGCTTGCAGAGGCTACAGCAGAGTGGCAAATGTCCAACGATGCATCGGAAAGTGTGGTCAAGCTCAGGCATCCTTTGTGAGCGTGGACAGACAGTTGCCAGGTAGTGTCCCCAAGCATGGGGACAGCCTTGACTACTGAGATTTGCTCCTGTCTCTCCAACCCCAGCGGTCAGGCCTGGCTTCTCTTTCTTCACTTTAGGAACAGGCCTCAGAGGTGGGAGTGGCCTTGCAATCACAGGAAGTTTTGGTGCAGGGTCCCCCAAACGAACGACAAGCCATGCATATGGACTAGAGTGTGGGCCTCACATGCTAGGGAGCCCCATTTGTGAGTAGCCTGGCTTTTACAGCCGAGAATGTGATCCCTCCCAGAGATCCTTGAAGCCCGACAAAGGTCCAGGGGTCAAAGCCTAAACACATTTCCAAGCCAGCTCCCTGAGGAAGAGTGAAACCAGCAGCTGGGGGAGTGGGGGAGGGTTAAACCGGATGGGAGTGCGGTACAGGTGGACACGAAAGAGCTGCAGATTTTTGCAGAACCCTCTAAATGTTACTGCTTGAGATAGTGAAATCAGGCTAACATCGTTATCAACTATATAAACACGTGGTATCTCAAGAATGCATTGTGTTCAGGAAATTCCAGGGGTGTAGTTCAGTAGACTGCACCAGAAGATAACCTCAGGATGGCGGCAAGACTATGGTAACCAGGGAATGTTTTACCCCGAGCCAAGGCTCCAAACGGCCAGGTGAAGTTTATCAACTGATCAGTCAACAAATCTCTGGTGACTAAAGGTTCCCACACTTGAGTCCAGTTGTGAAATGAGTTCTATGAAACATTGATGGACCAACCAAACAAACAAAAAAATCTGTGCTAATCTTTTATGATGATAACAGCTGCTCTGCCCTCATTTGAAACTGGCTTCATTTGGAAATTTAAACATTCTGCTTCTCCGGGTCATTTTTGCCTTGAGTGCCAACTGAACTCAAATGAGACAGGGGGGAAAAGCCACCCTAATGACTTACTACCATCGCTAGACTTATTTTTTTATTTATTTATAGAGGCTGCTGAAGTCAGAGAAACAGACCCACTTAAAATGGTGCTGTGTAAGATGCCCGTTTGTCTGTGAACCTTTCTCTCATTGATTGCTCGAAACTTAGCTACCGGGAAAAATCAATGGCAGAGAGGCAAGGTCATCTGGCATCTGGGTATTGGCATCCAAGCGGGAGGGTGGGTCACAGGCTGGGGCTTGCCTTGGCTACCCTGCAGCTCCCCAACTGACCATGGCTGCTTTGCTGATGTGGCTACAGAGTAGATGTGGGAAGAGTCAGGATATGCAGAACCAGAGGGCTCAAGTTCAAAATGTTGCCCTCCCAGGGGCCAAGGGCATCCGTTTAGGAATTCCTGAGAACCTCTTTTGCCCTTGTCATGTCTCCTCTTTCCTGTACTGAAAAAACAAAACAAAACAAAAAAACGTACTAAGCAGGAGTCTGATGTTACATCCTGCAATTTTTATGTACACTGATTAATGGAATTCTCACAACAGCCTTCTAGAGTTGTCGCAGATGAGGAAGTGAGGCTCGGGAAATAGGGCCAGAGCTGCTGGCAAGTGCCAGACCCTGCTTTCTTGGCTGGATCCGCAGGCCTCCAGGTTTAACCTCACTAGAAACATCTGGAGCCTATTAAGGACGTAATAACAGCGCGGCAACCAACCAACAGTGGCCCCTCCCAGACCTGTCACGTCGGGCTCCCTAGGGGGCGGAGCCAGGCTGCCTCCTTTTAAAAGCTCTGCAGGTGAGGCCGCCCTACCCTGTTGGCCCATGCTCCCCCTCCTGAAACTGTGTTCAAGAGCAGAAGGAAGGGAAGAAAGGCAAAGAGACCGATAGCTTTTGAGTTCCTACTTGCCAGAGGTGGTATCTAATCTTTCAGAAAACCTGAAAATGATTCTCATTTACAGCTCCGGAAACTTTCTGTTGCTTCCCCAGATACGTTTGAGCAATCCTCACCCCCAAGTCCCAGAGTACCTGAATGGCAGAGAGATTTGAGCTGGGATTTTGTGTTCATGTTACTAAACCATGCTGTAAAGAAATACCTAGAGCTCGAGAGAGGTCTCAGAGGTAAAGAGTACTGGCTGCTCTTCCAGAGGACCCAGGTTCTAATCCCAGCACCCACATGGCAGCTCACAACTGTCTGTAACTCCAGTTCCAGGGCATCTGATGCCCTCTTCTGGCCTCTGTGAGTACCAGGCACATACATTCATATGTACAGGCAAAATACCCATACATATAAAATAAAATAACAAAAAAGGAAGCAATGTCGGGGGGCAGCAGGATGGCTCAGCAGGTAAAGGCTCTGCCTGTGTAAGCCTGACAGTTCGAGTTCAACTGGACCCGGTGGTGGAAGGAAAGAACTGACTCCCAAAATTTGTTCTCTGACCTCCCCGTATGCACAGTGATGTACAAACATACATATCCACCCCCACAGAAATCAAAGCCAACGCCTCTTACGTTGAGTACACGAAACAAATCAAGGGCAGGTGGTCACCATGGCTGATGGTTTTGATGAGAGGGACCCCATGTACTTGGATGTTTGGTCCCCAGTGAGAGGAGCTGTTTGGGAAAGGCTGGGAAGTGTTGCCTGGATGGAGGAGGTGTGTCACTGGGGGTGGGCTTTGAGGCTTTGAAAGTCCACGCCACGCCCAGTTAGCTATTTCTGCCTTGTGATTATACCTCAAGATGTGAGCGCCCAGCTGAGGCTCTAGCCTGCCTCCCTATCGCCATGTTCTCCACTGTGAAGGCCGGGGATTCTAACCCTCTGAAGCTGTAAGCCCCAGGAAACTCTTCCATCCATGAGTTGCCCTGGCCGTGGTAGCTGAGCAAGGCGATAGAAAAGTAACTAAACCGCCATACTTGAGGTAACTTGCTGGAAGTCCCAATGATTTTGTTCTGTTGGCTGGAAACTGGGATGTGATTGAATGAGGGACCATTTCTTTCTTTCTTCTTCTTTTGGGAGAGTGACAAACAGGCAGCAGGAAGTAGTTTATAAATGAACACTAACAAATGCCAGATAGTGTTGTTTTAATCATTTTGTTTCTGATTTTAGTTATCCTGAATGTAGGCTAGTAAACAGCATAATCTTCTACTGTGGCCCCGTGGAGCCCATCGAGGGCACTCAACTCTTAACTGCACGGTTCTGTTGGGGTGGACCTGACCTTGGAAACCCAGTCTCCACAGCTTATTTTCCTCCTTCCTTCCTTTCTTTTTGTTTTATTCTTCCAAACAGGGTTTCTCAAAACAGGGCTTCTCAGTGTAGCCCTGGCTATCTAAGAACTCACTTTGTAGACCAGACTGGTCTTGAACTCAGAGATCTGCCTCTCCAGTGCTGAGACTAAAGGCATGCGCCATGGCACCACAGCTTTCTTTAATCTTTCTTTTTACTCTACAAGTCAGCACTACAAATAAACTTTTAATTGAACTTACTTTTGGGATTAAAAATAACAGCGTCATCACTCAGAATCCTCAGAGCATGAGCCCATTGCCTGACAGAGTGTGAAGTACTATGTGAATAATTGTTATAACATAATAGCGTAGTTTAGGGAATAATGACAAAAAAATCTGAATGGGTTTTCTACAATTGCCCTAGCAATTTACTTTTTAAATTTTTTTTTGTTTGTTTGAGACAAGGGTCTCCTTATGTAGTCCAGGCTGGCCCTGAATTGCCTCAGTCTCCTGTCTCAGGATTATAAGTTTGAGCCACTATGCCTGGCCCAGCAACTAAAAACTGCATACATTTTAAATTCATGATTGATTGAAGCCATGAGGAATTTTGGAGTAGAAGCCTTCAGATATAGAAAGCTACCTGCATATACTTTTTATTTTTTGAGAAAATAAATACATAAGTGTGAAGACCGAGTCCCTCTAAGCCCAGCCACTTACATATGTGTAGCTACCAACAAGCATGTGCAAGAGTTACAAAGCGGCTGTTACCTAAGGATGATTAAATTCTTAACCATGATACACAATCTTGGTCCATTCCATTTACAACAGAACCCGGGCGAAGAGATTTTTAAAAATCAAGATAATCACATTTTAGGTCCAAGAAAAGGAAAAGCCGGTGGTGCCATTTTAAATTGGAGCTGAAGTATTTCTCCTCAGCCTGGATCACAAGTTTGAGGCCACCATGAGTTCTTCATCTCAAGGCAGAAACAGGGAAAGGGGGCAGGGAGAGGAGAAGAGGGAGGGGGAGAGGGGAGGAGAAGAGGGAGGGGAGACTTGATGAGCTGTGTCACTGGCATCCTCCACGGCTTCTCTTGAGGCCCTGTCACGCATTAGACTTTCAATTACTATTTCATAGTTTGCTTGTTTTTCTGGGCTCCATAGGTAGTCTAGGCTGCCCTACAGTTCCCCACCTTCTGCTCCTGCCTGCCAAGTTCCAGGACTTGTGCCATGGCATGTGCCACCACACCCAGAGGTCAATTGTGAGTCCTTGTTTGTTAAAACAAAGTCTCTCTATTTAGCTTTTGAACTTGTGGTGACCCTCCTGCCTCTGCCTCACAAGAGCCAGCAAAGCTGGTGCTAACTCAACCAACTTAATTATTTCTAAAATGTAAAAAAAAAAAAAACAAAAAAAAAGTACCCTTTCATTGTGGTTTTAGCTTGGGTTGGCACTGATGTATTAACCACATGCAAAAGAAATATGCATGTCCAAATATAAACAGAATAGCGTTCTCTAAATAATATTCTATTTTTTATTACCTGCTTGAGAATTTTTAAAGCTTTTTAAAAGATTTTTTAAAGATTTGTTTTATTTCTTTAATTATGTGTATGTGTGTGGGGATGATATGCACTCGAGTGCAGGTGACTGTGGAGGCCAGAAGAGGGCACTGGATCTCCCACATCTAGAGTTACAGGCAGTTGTGGGCTCTCTGATGTGGGTCCTGCGCCACCATGCTAGCCCTGAAGATTTGTTTTTGCTATTTTTGTGTACATGCAGGTGGGTGGGTGTTTTGTGTGAATGAATGCCACATGTGTTAAGTGTCTGAGAAGGCAAGAAGAGAGCATTGGATCCCTTGGAGCTGGAGTGATGAGCCGACTGTGAGCCACCCAGGGTAGGTGCTGGGCACTGGCCTCAGGTCCCCTGCAAGAGCAGCAATCGCTCTTCACCAGAGCCAACTCTCCCACCCCCTTTAGAAAACTCTTGTTTGTTTGGGGTGTGCGTGTGTGTGTTCCATTTTATTCTCCCAGGTGATCTGTAAGCTCGAGAGGATAAGGGAATGTCTTTCGATTTCTTGTATTCGCTAGTACTTGGCACACACACTATACCTGGTGTGTTAAGTGCTTATTAATTCAACTGAATATTGTAACTGAGTTGGTTTGTGAAAGCTGCCATACCGAAGACCACAAACTGAGAAGCTCAGATAGCAGAAGTGCCTGCTCTGCTCCTTGTTCTCCAGTCTGGGAGTCTGAAAGGGTAGCATCGGCACAGGTGGGTTTTTCTGAGCATGGAGTCTCTCTGGGGTAGCTGTCCTTGGCTGTTCTCAGATTTCTTGTGTCATCTTTCCTAATGCCTATCTCCTTGTCCAAATTTTCCCTTTTAATAAGGATACCAGTCAAATCCTATTAGGACCCACTCTGATGAGAATGTCATACTGGCCTTTCCATGTAAGGTCCTATACTATGGTACTTTGTGTTAGGACTTCAGCATGGGAATCTGGAGGACACAAAGCTCATGCCTAACAGGACCTTTCAGCGACTCACAAACACTCAGAGAAGGGGCCTTAAAAGTCAGTAGTCAGCTTGCCCAGTTCTAGAACCCTCTTTTCCCCCTGAGCCAAGAAGGGCATTTGGAATTTTAATAATATTTTTTGGCAACAGACTGGAGGATTTTGCTCTTGGATTTAATGTTTCTCTGTGTGCTTTCCAGAATGGTTCCCGCTGCCTAAACCTCAAAGCCTGCAGTGTGTCTGGAGTAGGTAAGCGCTACACTGGCAAGTTTTCTTTAGACACAGAGAAGACAGAGATGCTTCTCTAGACCCCCGAGCACTGGGCTCCAGCCCCCAGCACATCCGAGCCCCAGAGAGAGCCTCTGAGAGAGCCAACCCCCTGGTAGGGTGTTGGTTTTTCTTTATGAACCATTTTACTTTCAGTGAGTTTGGTCATTAAAATTGTTTTGTGCCCTTCAGCCATGCCCCAGGCCCTTCAGCCATAGTGTTGGCCTCCGAGAAAACCTAGTGGGTTTATTATTCTCTGACACAGGGAAACCAAATAACATCATTGAGTGGGCATTGGAAGGGGAACGTGATTCATGGAGGTCATGCTTTCCCAGGCCCTCTCAACATGGTCTCGGCTCGGACCAGGGCAGACTTTTATTACCAGCTTTCAACAAATCCCTAGTTTCTTTTGCAAAGTAAAACAGATAATAGAGACATTCCAGGAATAGCTAGCTAACTATGCTGCGCCAGGCAGCCTCTGGGCGAAGAAGAACTCAGTGTTTTCGGACAATGACCAATTACAATAACCAGTATTCTTTGATCGGAGAGTAATTAGTGAAGGCTCTGTTCTTTTTGCTTCCGTGAGAAGGCAAAAAGAGCGGTGAGGGAAACATCAGAGACTGGGTAAAGGAGCTCAGATGTCAAAGAAAAACACTCTCGCAGGTGGAGAGAAGGGAAGAGTTTCCCAGCCAAAGTCCCAACTGAATATTGAACCGTTGGTCCCTGAGTATACAGAGTGGTTTAATCTAACCAAAGGTGGCTTGATTATTCCTTATGTACCATTTGTACGCTTTTAAAAGGCACTGTAAAGAGTGAAAAAGAGGGTACAAAGAATGAGCAGAGAGCCATGGACTGAGAGGGGATCTTTTATGGGGAGAGACAAGGCTCCCATGATGCCCATATGCTCAGCTCTTATTTTCAAAGCCCAGGATGGCTTGAAGCCCCCATTATTTCAGAGGCATGTTCCCAGGAACTGCTGTTTATTATATCCTCTGGGATATAGAAACTGCTCACGATCACCACTAAGCAATCACAGCCGTCTGTGGACTCCCACTTCAATTTATCAGGACATTTTAAAATAAAGAGTTACCTTTCCTACAAGCCATTTGATCGAGCAGTACTGGCAAGTAAAAACACACTTTTTTTTTTTTTTTAAGGTTTAGGTATCAACGATTTTAAGATACTCGTTCAAAAACTATGTCAAAGATGGCAGGAACTTCAGTCTAACCCGGAGTGTTCCCTGGAGTCCCTAGAATGTCGAAGACACGTTTTTGAGGTCTTGAGTAGGAGCTGGGGAAGCTCTGTTTGCTAAGCAGAGCAGCTCCGGTTTTAGTTGGTTCCAATTTTGAGACTGGAATAAATTTAAACAATAAATTTATTGTTTAAAAACAATAACAAGGGAAGGCACCACCACCCTTTTGCAGGCATGCTGGCCCCCCAGGCCTAGCCTAGAGATACTCCACACAGCTCCACAGCTTCCTTTCATTCCTATTGGCTTTTTAAAACGCCAAGCACCTTAATACTCTCTGCCGCTGCTGTCACAGTTCTGCCACTGGCTTCCTGCTGGCGCTTGAAACACCCCCCCCCCTTTCTGAGCTGATAGGACTTGAATTCTCTCACTCTCCTGACCACGTATCACCTACTGCTCTGCCCATTCCTGTGTTCCTGGCCTTTGCTCAGACTTCCTTTTGGCTCCTTGGCTCCTGGAGCAAGAAATAATACCTGGAGCACTGCTAGTGCCGTTGCCATGAGACATAAACAGCTGTCTAAATAGAAGTTATTCCCGATTAAACTTAAAGTTTAGTTGTTCGGTTACACTACCTATATTCCCAGGGCTCAACAGCTGCATATAGACAAGCGCCTACTGCATCAAACAGAGTGAAAACAGAGAATTTCCATCACTGTGGAAAATTCTATCGGACAGAGTTTGCTTGGATTAGCATATGAGAAAATCCTTGGCTCTGCAGAGGACTAAGGATACGTGCCCACCATGTGCTTATGGGGCTGCACGTTGTTACATTCTTCTGTTGTTGTTTGGTTTTTTGGAATTTTTTCTTTTTTTTCAAGACAGGAAAACCTAAACCCTGTCTTGGAACTCATTCTGTAGACCAGGTTGGCCTCAGACTTAGAGATCTGCCTGCCTCTGCCTCTGCTGGGATTAGAGGCGTGTGCCACCACCGCCTATTTGTTACATTCGGGTTTTTTTTGTTGTTGTTTGTTTGTTTGTTTGTTTTGTTTTAACAGTCCTGTTCTGATGTCAAACAGGAAGGAACTGAGGCTTGGAGAACTGGGTCACTTACCTAGGGTCAGCTAGAAGGTCGGCGGCGGAGCCCTGATTCCTGTGCCGCACAGGGTTGCAATAGACTCAGTTTGCAAGTGTGTTGAGTGTAGAAAAGCAGAGTTGTCTCCCGCCTTTTGCACAATCCCCACAAAGGTGTGGTGGGATTGTGCTCAGGGATAGAAATGGACCTTGCTGTGGGTTTAATGGTGATCTCTTTAACGTGGGCCTCGTGAGTACACATTCACATTTCAGATCGACAGCTTTCCTAAGGGTGCTTCTTACTGTGGGCATCTATCCTAGACTGAGAGCATTAGCAATGTGGCCACTCTGTCCGTACACCCTCTCCTTTATATGACGTAAAGGCAAGCACGGTACCCAGGCGAGCTCACGGCAGAGAGCCGCATCCCCTACTGTGAAGGTCAGTGGCGACAGTGTGGGTAGGAGATTCTAATACTCAGAGCCAGGGTATGCTAGGCAATTAAAACTAAGCAGTGTTCGCTCACTCCACTGAGAACAGCCGTACCTGTGTTACCTGTGTTGAGTGATGGCTAGTAGCTCCTGCTTCATGCAATCACACAGCCTGGACAGAGCACGTGACGTGGAGAATTGGCCAACCATTCTTCCTTCACGCACAGCAGGTAAGCAGGTCCTTAACCTGAGATTTCCAAATGTCTTTATCTTGTCTGTGAAACAGTTACCCTGGAGTCAGAGACTAATAACCTGTTTGCAGACACAGCTCTACAGTGTAGAAACCAGATACCTGGACGTTTCTTATGCAAATCTCAATCAAACACGTCACAATTGTAGGACAGGACCTGGGGCATCCCGGCCTCATGCCTGCCGGAGAGGAACACAAGCTCCTCCCTGCTTCACGCTGACATAAGCAAGCCCCTCTAGGTTTTGTTTGATTGGTCATGTAGTCCTCCCTTCCTCCGGGGTCATTGGCCACTGGCCCCCGGGGACAAAGGGAGCAGAAGTAATGAATGAGGTTCAGATGGCCGTGAGTATGACGGAGAAGCCTTCCAGGATCAGCTTCAGAGAGGCAACTCATTGTATTGTTTTTGGGGTGAGGTATATAAAGGTTCTCAGGGTTACGGGCAGGAAGGGCTGATTGTACCTAATTATCATACTGGCAGACCAAGGAGAGGCACTCAGGTGTTGAGTCACATGGCTCTATGCAGAGTCGTCCTCCACACAAGGTCAGGCAAAGAAGAGGAGTCCCTACTGACAAAGGGAGCCCTCCATTTTGCACCAAACTCAGGGAGCTATCTGGACATGGTGGACCGTGACCTTAATAGCAGGATCTTCTGACAGGTTCATTTGTGGCCATGCAACTCAAGGCAGAATGTCAGGCTTCAGGCCTACCCACCGGCTTCCAGCCTGACAGAATGCTTTGGGTGATTTATATCCTCAACAATAAGACCACTGCTCACAGTTCTAGAAGCTGGAAAGTCCGAGGCTGAAGGCACCAGCTCATTTAGTGTCTGACGATGATTCTGTGCTGCATCTGTGATGCCTTCTTGGCACATCTTCATATGTAGAAGGAACAGACAGGTTCCCCAGAGTTTCTCTGATGAAGGACCTAAGCCCCTCGTGAAGGCTCTTTTCCTGTACCCTGATTATCTCCCCTAGGCCAGACCTCCTAATGCCGAGACTACAAACCGTGAGACCAGAGGAGGGCTGCTCCCTGCGCAGATGTACCCGTGTTCTTGCGTGATAGCTTGGGGAATGCCTGGACTCCGCTGGGGGCGGTTTTGCCTTGGGCCTCCCAGAGCTAGCCGTCTTTAACATGTACAGTTGCTCATACTTGCTGACCTCCAGATACCAGCACGGGGCCAGCTTGGGGACAAGTCATGATTTTTGGAATTTGGATATTTTATTACTACTGCCCAGCTCTACCCCGAGGGGATACCGTCCCGGCCGGTAACCTTGGGGCTGAGCTTCAGAAACCCTGTTAATAGGCTATTTCCACTCGACCTCCACTCTTGGAACTGCCTTCCCCGCTCCTCCCCTCCAGGATTCCATCCTTTCTGTCCTCGCTATCCAGAACCTGGAACATTCTGCTGACTAGGCCTTTCCGCTTGCTTGGGGCCAGAGAATTCCTCCACGAAGGAGCCTTCTTCGTATGTTCCTGCCTCTACAGCCACAAACCTGTGTCCTTTGTGTGCCCATAGTACCCAGGGACATGGGGGGGCGGGGTTGTCTCCTTCCCTCCTAGCGCCAGGCCGGGGAAGAGTTTTGGTGTTGGGTTAGTTATTTTCACTTCCCATCTGTGGCCCAGGAAGGAACTCTTTTGAGATATGTTAAGCCTTGTCGCCTCTTCTTCGTTTTTTTTTGTTGTTGTTGTTTTTGTTTTTGTTTTCCAGCATAGCGGCCTCTAGAGAAACTGTTTCTCTTTTCCAGGCTGGGTGGAGTTCCCGAAGCTGAAGACCTGGCCTCGCAGATGCTGAAAGGCTTCCCCAGGGACCGAGTCTCAGCCCAAGAAGCCCTTGCTCATGATTATTTCAGTGTCCTGCCGTCCCAGTTGTACCAGCTTCCGGATGGTGAGTGTGCATGTGTGTGTGTGTGTGTGTTCGTGTGTATGTACACGTATGTGTGCACATAACGCATCAAGTCTCCTCTTAGGAGTTTTCCCTCAACACTGGAGAAGCAACCAGAAGTGAAGTCAGAGATTAATTTGCTTCCCAGAAAGAAGCACGGGAGCCCAGTTTCTCCTGAGCTTTGAGTCAGGTTCTCTGAAACTCTAAAGCGCCGGTGGGGAAAGGTGACAAGGACCTCCTCCTAATAATGTGAACCTTTCGCACACTCAAGCCTGCGCTTAGAAATCGGAGGAGATGAAAGTTGCCTCTGAGGCGTTTGCTTTAGCTGGCGTCTGCCGGGAGAAGCGAAACCTGAGTTCCTAACAAGCCGCTTCCCTCTTCCACCGAGAGTAAGCCGATAGGTGACACGGGCGTGCCAGGAAGGAGAGATGGGCCCGGCTGGATGGGTAACACAATACTGCCCAAGGAAGCTCGGAGGCTGGCGCCGGGGGAAGGGCCGCGCGCTCCCAGGCCAGCCGCCCACTGCAAGCACAGGTTACCCTGAAACCAGGCCCTGCTGCCTGAGCCTGAGTCATCCTCCAAATCTGAAAGCTGCCGAGGGGTCACGGGGCAGGAGTGGCACTTGGGTTCCTCAGAATGTGGTCCAGAAGGGCTCGGAGGAGGATGTGGGTGGCGCGGTCAAGGCCTGGGCCGTTTTAGGGAGGGCTGGGGAGAGTCTCCTTAGGTGAGGTCTCTTTGAAAATAGCCACATTCGATGGAAAATTGTTGTTTGAAGTCCTAAGCCAAAGAAAAGAAAGCTAAGGAGGAAGGCCTGGGGGCGGGGGTCAGCCTGGAGTGGGGTGGGAATGGGGATGAGGTGTGGAGCTACTCCCGAAGGGGCGTAGGCACAGCTTGGCCCAGTTGCCAGGCTTTGGAAACACAGTTTCTCAAGATCTCAGACAGGGTCCTGAAACAGGACAAATCTCTTAGTTTGGGACTGTTGAGAAATTTTATTACTAAAGTGAGTCACTTAAGACCTCTAAAAATAGCCATCATCATACATCTGAGGTTAATATCTTGCTGAACCCCCATAAGAAGAGGCAGCCATTAGGATTTATGAAGCTGCCATGAAGTGTCAAGAGCACATGAAGTGCTATAAAAAGTTGAGGAAAACAAGACACTTGTTCTTGGCCTCAAGGATCTTACAGAGTGGGAGGAAAAGAAGGTGAAGAAGAGGAAACGGGGCGCCCTCTACACGTATTAGCACAAATCATATCAGAACAGCAAAAATCTGCCTATAACCAGCTGCAGATGTTCAGAAACTGCATGTGGGGACGTGGGGGCGAGCCAGGGGAGCCGGATGAGCCTGGAGGTGAATCTGCAGAGGGTTTGCAAGGAGGTGGGAGGTGGGGTTGGGTCGAGAGCGATAGAGCCTGCCCCTTTCCTGGCACTCGTGCCTCCCGTGGGTCCAGCCTGCCTGTCCCGTCACGCTCCCCTCCTTCCCATCCGCACCTTCCTTCTCAGGACACCGCATCCCACACATGTGCACGCCTGGCTGTACACGCATGCGCTCACATCTCTCTCCTTAAACAAATGTGCCCCGTCGGCTTCCTGCAGAGACGATTATTCTGGGCGCTGAGAACTGCTGGGATCTTCAAGGTTCTCTGGGCGCCAAGCTTTTTAATTAAGAAGCAGCAATCACTATCTAAACAGATGCGTTCCTAAGAACTTGGGTTTTGATTCTCCCTAGAATGGACTCTGGTACATACCCAGCTAAAGGTGTGTGTGTGTGTGTGTGTGTGTGTGTGTGTGTGTATGCATGGGTGAGAGAGAGAACAATCTGTATTCCTCCTCTGTTCACCCTGCTGCAGAGCCCAAATCTACTTTGACACTTTGAGAAAAATGAAAAGATGGAATCTTGCAGAAGCCTTGGTGTGCTGGGGGGAGATGCGGAGTGCCCACAGCAGGAGGGGAGTTGACTTTTCTTTATACATATAGGGGTTTTTCCATGCAGAGTTTAAATTATGCCTGATAAAAGGACTTTCGTGGATGTTTCAGTTCTTTCAAATTCTCCTGGCTTCCTCCCAATTAAATGAGGTTTGTCAAAGCCACGGGGCTCTGCCGGCTGCTGCCTTGGCGGACAAGCACTTCCTGCAGCGACATCTCGAGTCCCTGAGGGAGAAGATGAAAGGACCAGCACCGAGAGACAGGGAAGAGAGGTGCCAGTGTGTGTGCACTCGCGAGCGCACACGTTTGTGTGTGTGTGTGTGTGTGTGTGTGTGTGTGTGTGTGTGTGCATGTGTGCTTGGAGCAAGTGTAGAAATAAACACAGAGGTAACATTAGGATGTGTGGCAAGTGACAGGAAGAGCAAAGGTTTTGGGGAGAATGGAGAGGAAACCCCCAGGGGCCCATCCGGGCACCTTGACAACAGTGGCCCTGGCCAAGGGCACTTCCTCCACCAAGGGCTGCCCTCCCTGGGCTGGGCACCACTGCCAGCCTGCTTTTTCATTGCCCCTGGCAAGGAGCCTTTGTTAACAGCTTGCTTTGCAGACAGAGGGACCCAGTGGGTAAGCCCAGCAGCGCCCAACCTGCAGGGACAGAAAACTCTGCATTGCTGAGGTGGGCTGCCGCAGGCATCAGGATTGCAAAAATAAGATGTGTTCTCATGAATGATGTGTGTGTGTGTGGGGGGGGGGTTGCTGTGTTGTAATTAGGAGAAAGATCTTGCTCTCTGGTAGCATTTTAGCATAGACTCGTTAGGGTTTATATTTACATCAGTTTATTATTATTCTGGTCGCAGGGTAACGGAGTTGTCACTTTAAAATATATTCTGTTTCCCCTTTGATCTGGAAGATGCCAGCTCTTATTGTCTGGCCTCTGAAGAAGACAATTAAGCATGAAACCTGTAAGTGGAAAATATATGGAGACCAGAGGACAGCCCAAATCCCCACAGAAGGCTGCTGTGCAAACTCCCCCGCAAAATCAAAGAACAGTTCCCATCAATCTATGTCGATTCTCATCAAGCCAGCCTCGGACGACGCTTTCTCTAAGTTGTGGCAGTAAGTTTAGAGCCGGAGGAAATTGATCAAGGGTGATTTGCCATGAAAACCCAGGAATTCCAGAATTGGTTCCCAGGTGGCGATCACTGTTAAGTGGGAAAGCAAGAATGGGGAGCCTGTGGGAATGTCTGCCAAGCTCTGACGTTTTCCCTCCTTGCCTCTTGAACACCTGAAGAAACATTTGTTGAAGGGGAAATTATTGGTAGTCTCTCTCAAAACACACCCATCAGCAAGCTAATTGCTTTTGCAGATGGCCAGGGAGCAGCTCTCTCCACTCCAGCACCGGCTCACGGCCATGCCTGTGGTCCCCATGGCCAAGCCAGCCATGCAGGGCGTCAGCTGGGCCAGCAAGGGCCTAAAATTAGGCCCTTGGCAGCTCTCTAATCTTAGCTGCAGGTTCAACCTCTTTGCTTAATTCCCTCTGCCCTCAGCATGAACTTGGGCTCTGAGAAAGGAACTCTGGTTAACTATTTGGGGGTGGGGGAGTAGAAAAATCATTAAGCTGCCCCTTCTACAGACGGCTCCCCTTAGTTCCTATAGGAAGCCTTCCAAACGTCACCCTCAGAAGGTTAAGGCCGACTTTGGAAGCTTGCCATTTCGAGCACATACACTGACCCACAAGAGCTTTTTTTTTTTTTTTTTTTAAATCTGGGCCAGTAAATGCCACATGATTTAAGAGTCTGGTCCTTAAGCCAAGGCTCTTGCTCGTCAAGACATCAAAGGTTCTCTCTCTCTCTCTTTTGGTTGGTCTCATTTTCTCTCCTAATCCAGGTTTGAGTCAGTCTCTACCATTCTTTCCTGGACTAAATTCCCCTTCTCCTTTAAAATAGGTCTTGGCATCTTAGGAAAAAAAAAAAAAAAAATTCCTGAAGTGTAAAAGCTTGCCATGGTTCACAAATACATTTGTAGAAACAATATTCTCCAGGCTGCTCAAGGGTGGGAGAGCCCGCAGCACCCACGTCTGCCTTCCCTCAACCCTCTCAGACCTCCACCCTGAGAGCAGACTCACTCTTACTGCCCCATCGGGGCCATAGTTTGCTCCAAAACAATGAAAAATTTCAAGTCTTCCTTTAACAGCATGTCTTTGAACATTTGATGATCCCATGACATTAGTGCTCAGAGTTACTTCTCTAGTCTAGGTTTCCTTAACTCTGTGCGTGTTTGTGTGCATGTGCGTGCGTGTGCGTGCGTGTCTGTGTGTGTGTGTGTGTGTGTGTGTGTATACACATCTGCACACACATATGTGGAGCTGACCTGGGTGTCCTTCCTCAGGAACCGTCAACCTTGTTTTTTGAGATGGAAGTCAGGGCCTCTCACTGACTGGGGCTCACTAGTTATCGGTCAAGTTACCGGGATCTGCCTGTCTCCCCTCCAGCACTGGCATTACAAGCTCTCTGCACCATGGTTTGTTTGGTTTCGTTTGGTCTTTGACTTTTAAAGTCAGGGTTTCTCTGTGTAGCCCTGGCTCTCCTAGAACTCAGTCTGTAGACCAGACTGGCCTCAAACTCAAGAGATCTTCCTGCCTCTGCCTCCTGAGTGCTTGAAGAGGAATATTAATTCAGAACATGGCTCCTCTGGCAAAAGATCACATCCAGAGACCTTCTAGTTCTGTGAGATCCAGCTGAAATACAGTCACACCTTTAATTGCAGGAGACAAAGGCAGACAGATCTCTGAGTTCTAGTCAGTTCTGTTCAGACAGTTCAGTTGAGTCAGTGAGTCGAGAGGCAGTACAGTGGAGTTGTGTTTGTGAGTTGAGTTTGTGGAATTCAGAGGCAGTTTTACTGGGAGAGTTTTTACAAGAGACAGATTGAATAGAGAACAAGCTAGATTTATGGAGTGTGTGTTAAGTGTGGTGCTGATGAACAGAACAGTGAACTAGGCATGGGCTTTACCCTCCAAGAGTAGACAGTCCTTAAGGTAACGAGGCTGGTACATGAGCAGCTACAGGTCAGCTGACGTATGCAACATGGTCTGAGGGTGCAGAAAAAGTGAGGTGAATGCCACTGTGGAGAGCCAGGAGAACTGTGGGTGGATCTCAGTGATGAGGAGTTGGGGGAGCAGAGTGGGCTGGAAAGATGGCTCAGTGGGCAAGAGTGTTTTCAGTGCAAGAATGAGGACCTGAGTTCAAATCCCCTTGTGCCAGGCAGTGGTGGCACACGCCTTTAATCCCAGCACGCAGGAGGCAAAGGCAGGAGGAACTCTGAGTCCAAGGCCAGCCGGGTCTACAGAGCATATTCCAGGACAACAACTACACAGTAAAACCTTGTCTTGATCGCCCTACCACCACCACCACCAAGAAAAAAGAAAAAGTGGGACATGGCCTGTAACCTCCGCATTTGGGGGCACAGAGACCTGGCCAGCCAGCCTAGACAGAAGCTTCAAGTTCAATGAGAGACCCTGCCTTAAGCACTAAGGTGAAGAGTGATTGATTGGGGCACCCAGCATCCTTCTCTGACTTCTGTGTACATGTGGGCATGCACAATATATACAGTCACCCAAAAAAGTAAAAAAAAAAAAAAGTCTAGGTGGTTAGGACCAAAAAATCAAAAGAGAAATGTCATATAATTGAATACTTTTTTCTTTTTTCTTTCCCTTCTTTTTTTTTTTTTTTTTTTTTTTTTATATATTTCATGTTATGACAGTGTCATCTGTGCCCCAGGCTGGCCTTGAATTCATTACGAACTTCTGGTCTTCTTGTTTCCAATTTATAGGTAGGCCTATCACTCACAGTCAATGAGGGTCTAGGGATGGAGCCAGGGCTGTTTACCATGTCCCTATCCCAGTCACGTCCTGCAATACTCTTCAGTTCTGGAACTGCCTTCTTCCAGTAACAGGCAGGACCCTGAAGCTGATACGTCACAGCCTTCACTCTCTTCATAATATACGTTCTTACAACAACACACACACCATAAGCTTGCACTAAGAAAGCTCGCAGGCTGCTTCTGATTTCAAGCTGCTTCTGTTCATTGCTTTATTATTATTATTATTATTATTATTATTATTATTATTATTATTACTACTAATTGTGTTATCTTTTGGGACTTGAGATTCTTGCATTTAATGGATTAGAAATGCATCAATAGATACTACTGTCACTGATATCACCGGGATTTCTTTTCATTCTCTCAATGAATTTGCTGCAACTAAACATGGAATTGTTAATTCAATTGATTTTTAAAATTTTATAATTCAAACTTATTTTTATATCCCAACTACATCCCCTCTCTCCTCTCTTCCCAGAGCCTCCCCGCTGTTTATTTTTATTGTTTTGTTTTTTTTTAAAGGCCTTATTGGGGCTGGAGAGCCGTGTATGAGTGTTTTGCTAACCTGAATATGTGTGTACCATGTGCGTGCCTGCTGTTCACGAGGGCCAGAAGAGGGCACTGGATCCTCTGGGAATAGAGTTACAGAGAGTTGGCTAGAAGAACAGTGAGTTTTCTTAACCACTGGGCCATTTCTCCAGCCCCTGTTCATTGTTTTTGCATCCAGTTTGCTCACACTGTAATGAGCAAACTTTGAGGCCACGGTTCAAAGTTTGGAGATATTTGGGAGAAGGAGGAGAGACTCTACGAGAGGATTGCTCCCCACCTTCTCCTCTCTGTCTCTTCATTTCTTTATCTTTCCTGAGGCAGGGTAACCAGGCTGGCCTTGAACAGGTAGGTCATCTTCCTGCCACAAACACCCAAGCGTTAGGCTCACAGCTGTGTGCCATCATAGCAGGAACTAAAACAGTGTAACACAGACCATTCTCTTCACATTCATTCATTTGATCATTTGTTCATTCGTGTGTGTGTGTGTGTGTGTGTGTGTGTGTGTGTGTGTATGCGTGTATGCGTGTGCGCACGTGTTGATGTGTTGAGAAATGGCCTTTCACTGGGACTTGGACTTCATAGATTTGGCTAGTCTGGTTGACCAACAAGCCTCAAGCATTGCCTCCTCAGGTCTGCGATTACAGGCCTTTACCACCATGCCTGACTTTCTGGTTTGTTTGGGTTGGGTTGGGTTGGGTTGGGTGTTTTTGTTTGTTTTGTTTTTGAAACAGGGTTTCTCTGTTTAGCTCTGGCTGTCCTGGAACTCACTATGTAGACTAGGCTGGCCTTGAACTCAGAGATCCACCTGTCTCTACCTCCAGAAAGGCTGTAATTAAAGGCATGTGCCACTGCCACCTGACAAATGCCTGACTTTTTATGTCATATGGGGCTCAGATTTGGGTCCTTGTACTTTACATACTGAACTGTCTTCCAGCCCCCTTTCTCCACTTTTTAAGTTGTTTATTGAGCAGAATTTTTAAAGCAATCAATTAAGAAGTAAATCAAGGGCCAGTGAGATGGTTCAGCGGATAAGGGTGCTTACTGACAAAGCTGGACAACCTAAGTCCAATCCCTCAGACCCATATGGTCAAAGAGAAGAGCCGACTCCTTCAAGCTGTCCTCTGAGCTCCACACAAGCGCTGGGATGCAAGCTCCCTCACCACCCCCCACATAGACAAAGTAAACAATTGTAAGGAAAAATTAAAAAAAAAAAAAGAAGCAAATAAGGAAGTGTCTAGTGTAACCCATTTAGTCACTTTCTTCCTGTAAAGTTGTCCTCAGCATGCCCCCATAATTGGAAGTGGAGATGTGGCTTACGGTGTTGGATGGGTTTGTGTTGCTGGGAGGTACGTCAGTCAACCCTTCCCCCAATCCCACCAAGTGTGTAACTCGGTTAAATTTACTGGCACCAACCAGGTGTAGTGGTGCGTATCTGTGATCTTCAAATCAAGTCCAGGACGGCCAAGGCTACACAGAGAAACCCTGTCTCAAAAAGGAAAAAAAGAAAAAAAAAAAAAATTAGTGGCCTCCCAGGCTCGAAGAGTCTCTAAGTAAAGAAAAATCATTCAGGAAAGAATGAGGCCTTAGTCAGGCACAGAAAGCACCCTCAAGGCCGCTGAGCCTATTTATTCCTTTATCATAGAGAAATATCATTGACACTGGGGGGAACAGTCACCTTTATTTGCACCTATGGGCTTTAAGTAGATCTCCTTCAACCCAGCTGGGTTACTGTTTCTTACATTACAGATTAGGAAGTTGGTGCTGCAGGGCTATAGTTCTGCATGCCTGTGATCTCAGTACCCAAGAGGCTGAGGCAGGAGGCTGGCAGTGAGTCTGGTCTAGCCCACCCCTAGGAAGACTGACTCAAACAAAAAGGAAACAGAGACTGGGATGGCGAGTGAGGTCACCTAGCTGTGAAGTAGCAGAGACCAGAGGCCTGACTTCACCTGAGACTCCCAGCCCATTCTCCTCCCACTCCATAGTTATTTCCTACACAGACCTCACAAGGACGCTATGGCAAAGCTGTTTTAGAGTCAAGGTCCGTTCTCAGCCCCTCTGCGTGTTGCTGCTGTGTTTATTTTAAAGCCTTTCTGGGAAAGGCTCCACGGTCCCCAAGTCGCATGTTTCATACTTCAATTTCACACGTCATAGAAAGTACACTCCAATACCACTGGCCCTCAGCTATGAGGTCCCACTGTCTGCCCTTTTTACTCACTCTTTATCATAACATCCACAAACACCCTCGGTCTTATGATGGCTTACTCAGTGGCAGTTACTATTTTTGCTTCACACTGTAACTGTTTTGCAAGAAAAACAAGAATCAAATGAAAACGGGAGAAAGGCATAAAATAGCAATTTTCTCAAGAGGAAACAAAAGAAACATGCCATCACGTGGAAGATGGCTTTGGGGATAGACAAAACCAAGAAATTGTTTAGCCAGTATCTTTTTCTTTTTCATTATTCCAATGACTCCCAGTGCGGGTGAGGTGGCGAGCAAATGTTTTTCTGCAGATGGAAGTGTAGGTCAGACACCGTGGCTTCCATCAATACACAAAATTGCTCACATTTTTTTAATTAAGATACATTATCCCTGAAATTACCTGGATAAACAAATTGAGCAGCTTAAAAATAACCAAACAAGCCTGGCCATGGTGTCACACACCTTTGATCCCAGCCCTGGATGTGAAGGCAGGTGGATCTCTGAGTTCGAAGCCAGCCTGGTCTACAGAGCGAGTTCCAGAACAGCCAGGGCTACACAAAGAAACCCTGTCTCAAAAAACAAACAAGTAAAACAAATGAAAACCTAGATATATACCAATGTGGTGTATGTAACAGTTTAAACATTACAAAGAAAAATAATTTAATTTAAATACTGGGCACTGGAACACTGGTTGGATAACCGTGATTGAGCTGCCTGGGCCACATAGCACCGTCATCTTTCAAAAAGGAAGGAAGAGAGGAAGAGAGAAGAAAGGATAGAAAAGAAGGAAGGGAGGGAAGGAGGAGGATGAGGGAAAAGAGCAAAAGCCAGCTGGTACAGTGGCAAATGCCTTTACCCCAGCGCTATGCAAAAGTAGATGCAGGTGGTTCTCTGTGAGTTCAAGGCCAGCCTGTTCAATTTAGCAAATTTCAGGCCATCTAGAAACATACAGTGAGACACTGACTCAAAACCAGAAACAAAATAACAATTTAAAATGGTATGTTTTAATCTACTTACGAAAGTTATTTGCACATGAACAAAACTAGAAGTTAATATAGAGAATAAAAATATTCTGCAATATTCTGGTACTACAGATCCTTTTCCCTTAGAATTTTCTTCAATGTTGGTGAAACCATATTTTTTGTTATAAGAATGAATTAAATCAAAGCAATACAAGGTTCTGGGCTCTGGACTGAGAATTAAGGCCTATGTTTTCTTGTTCTTTTTTTATTTTCCCAAAACCTAGATGCAGCCAGGAATGGTGGTGCACACCTGTAATCCCAGTACTTGGGGAGGCAGAGGTAGGCGGATCTCTGTGAGTTTGAGGCTAGCCTGGTCTACAAAGTGAGTCCAGGACAGCCAGGGCTACCCAGAGAAACCCCGTCTCAAACAAACAAACAAAACCAGATGCACCACTCGCCTTCATAAGCCTTGATTTTTCCGTCTGCCCGGTGGGTTAACACAAACTTCTTTTAACCCAGAATGAACTGAAGGTTCACAAAACCTTCAGCTCACTGAATCCAAGAGCTCGTGTAAGTGTGGTTCTCAGAGATGAGAGGCAAGATGGTGAGGAAGGGACAAATAGGTGCCGACCTTAGAAGGAAATAAATAGCACTGCTTTCGTGGAGCTGCGTGTGTGTCGTGGCCCTCGTCTGAGGCGTGAGTGCGCTCCTCTGATCCCTTAGGCTTTGAAGCCTTGGAGCTGCCATGTGTGCCATGAGCTAAGACCTTGGCCACCCTGTGCAGAAGTGTGTGCCCTGAATAGTTGCACACACGCTCTAGCTGGTGTGCGAAATCCACGTGACGGGATTTTGCAAGGCTAGTTTAATTTCTAGGCCCTTTGTAACCTGTGCCCTCTCCTTTAGCCAGCACAGACAAGGGAGATCTGATTATCTTGTTTCCTGGGCCGGTTAGTCGGCCGCCAATCCCATTAAGTCACTTTCTGCACTCCAGTGCACCGGCCTTCCCCAGGTTATCAGCACGGGGAGAGTAAACGGAGACGCTGGGATCCGATTTCTAAGGAAGAAAGTCAAAGCAAAGTTTGAAAGGGTGACAGCCAGCTGCCAGGAGCTGAGGAACTCAATTAGACTGAGAGACAACTCTCTCATTATCTCCTCTGAAATGGTCCAAATACATAAGAACCTAAAAGTTTTAAATAAACTTGTCTTGCCGACAGTCTAGATGACTGAATTTCCCTTCTCAAAAAAAACTTTTAAGCACCCACTTTCGTATTTATTTATTCTAAGTGCAAAGCAGCTGTGATAATTACGCTGTCAGATTCACTAAGCTAATGAACAGTCACCGGAGTGGAAGGGCTTGCCTTGCCAAGATCACTGGGGGGAGCCTGTCTGCCGGCTTCCCTCCTTTGCTTTCTATCTTTTTCTTCCCTGCTTTTTCATTTTGCTTTTACTGTGAGTTAGGAAGGAGAGTCTGGCAGGCCAACTTGAATCCTTTTGATTAATTTCTCAGTCTCTCAGTCTCTCCTCTTCCCTTCTTTCTCTTCTTTTCTCCCCTCCTCGTCTCTTCTCTTCATCCCTTCCTTCCCTCCCCTCTCCTCTCCTCTCCCACCCTCCCCTCTTCTCTTCCTACTTGCCTTTCCCCTTCTTCTCTCCCCCTGTCCTCCTCCATCTCCATCCCTGCTTTTGAGGGGCAAAAAAGCCTCAGGGAAACCCAGGCTTTCATGCCACTGTCTCCAAGGCAAGAAGAGATTTCTCCTGGAGACAGGCTCCTAAATCGGCTTGGATTTGGGTTGACGGAGAGTCATCTGTAAGTATACACACTGTTTATTTCAGCTGTTTAACCGTTTATGCTGTGATGGTGAGCTAAGGAAGAGTACAAAAGGTCATATTAGAGTGAAAAATGTCTTATTTGGATCAGCAAAAATTTATCCTCCTCCCCCGGCCAGCCGAGCAAATCTATAATTTTAAACCAAAGATGTCAGAACCACAGATTTCCCACAGAGAAGCCCAGGCTGAGCTAACAGTACAGGCTTCTTTCTGCCCTTTGGGTGTGAGCATCTGCGAGCAAACAATTCTATCATAACATTTTATGCCTTTGGTGTGCTGAACATAGACGCTCTGTCTGGTAAATTATGAGCTCTTTAGACTGTGAGCCTGGAGGAGCAATGCCTGAGCAGGGAGGATGTGTGAGCAAGTTCTGTGCCTTGGGGACCCGAGGCCCCTGTTCTGCCCTGCCCATGCCCCCAGCGATGGCAGTGGTCCAGTGGCTACTTGGTGTGAGGAGCTGTGTAAGGCGTCTTGCACACGTGCACATTTAACTCATAGCCATCTGTTGGGAAGTTTTGTTTTCCCTTCATGCCAAGGAGCCCCTTAAGTGAACACTGACTTCAGAAGAACTTGGCCCAGCGCCCTGCTGAGTGCACACGGACACCCGAGGGGCGCGATAAACATGGGCGTCTGTGGAACTGCCAGCTGCCAGGGTGCCCAGCCAGTCACATACAGGCTATCCCTGATCGGCAACGCTTTCGTTTCAGAGCTGTCTCGACATTATCATGGGGTGAAAGCCATATGTATTCCATAGGAACCATAGAACGGGCTCTCCATGTCCAGCTTCCGTGACTGTGTTTCAGATGCAGACGACCCCACGTGTTCAGCGTAGAGAAAGCGTGTCCGTACTTAACACACAACTTTTCTCTCGTCATCATTTCCTTTAAGATGCTGTTTAACTATTTACACAGTGTGGACCACAGTGGGTGTGATGAGTAATCTAGAGGCGAGTGTGTGTGTGTGTGTGTGTGTGTGTTTATGTATGGGTGTGTAATATGCACAGACAGTATGGTCCATACGGTACTGCTATACATGAGCAACTTAGCATCTTTGGGTGCTCAGGGTAGTCCTGGACCAGGCACAAGGGGTGCCTTTCTTTCAAGTTTTGGTCCCTTTGGGGTCTAGTGATGTACTCTGTCCACACTACATCCATGGGGGAAACAACCAGCACTCTACAGTGTAGAGTGTGGCTAAGCCGACGTTCTGTAAGTTAGGTGTGTTCAATGCTTGTTGTTGTTTTGAGATAAGGTCTTAGCAAGCACGTTTTTGTATCTGGTTATTATGGGTATTTTGTCTTCATGTACGTCTGCAGACCAGAAGAGGGCATCGGATCCTGTGGCACTCCAGCTCCAGGCCAGTTGTGAGGCACCCTGTGGGTGCTGGGAGCTGAAGTCAAGACTTCTGAGAGAGCAGCCAGCGCTCTTAACCGCTGAGCCAGCTCTCCATCCCTATGAAGTGCGTTTTTAATGGAGCTGGAGAGAGGTCTCAGTGCTTAAAGGCAATAGCCATTCTTCAAGGGGACCAGTTCTTAGGTTCAATTCCCAGCACTCACACCGCAGCAAACAGCTGTCTGCACCTCTAGTCCCGGGGAACCTGACGCCCACTGACCTCCACAGCTTCCGCATGGATAGCACAGACATGCGTGCAGGCAAAACATCCGCTCACATAAAATAAAAAGTAAATGAAAAAAACATGTCTTTAATTTATGATATATATTGTCTTTCTTTTACGTTGGGAATTGAACCCAGAGTCTTCCACTGGCTTAACAGGACATAGCCCCGTGGTGAGTCAAGGGACATCTGTCTATATGTAAGGATGAAGGTTCGACATAAGGATATTTCAAAATAGTATTTTTTTTTCTTAATTTATGGAAGTCATGCCGTAGGGTTTATTTAGACTCACTTTAGAGACTAATGGATCTGGCATGTCTTTAAACCTCCCGCAGTATATCTAGGCTCACATGCTGTACTTTGCCTGACTTGGTGGGAGTGTAGTCTAGAGTCCTTGGCATGACAGTCTAACACTTCCGTGTGGGTGCCAAACCCTTCCCCGGTTTCGCCCACTAGTGTCCATTTGGCCGATAGGCACAGAACTGCATTAAATGGGGAGCACTTGACAGCTCTTACAGATTTGGTAGTGTACCCCGACTCAGCATAAATTATGAGTGAGCCTGCCTATCTTGACACCTCTTTGGGAAACAGAGCAGAAAAAATATATGTACTGTGGAAGATCTCAGGAAATAGCACACTGATGCTTTTCTCCTTTCCTCCCTACAGAGGAGTCTTTGTTTGCAGTTTCGGGAGTGAAGCTGAAGCCAGAAATGTGTGACCTTTCGGCCTCCTACCGGAAGGGTCACTGCCTAGCCGGGGTTAACAAATGTTGGTGAGGTCGTCCAGATCATTGCAGGTAAGGGGTCCCAGGACCACAGGCGGCAGCTGCTGGCCAGAGGGAACAGTGTTCACCTGTCCCCATTTCTAGGGCAGCCTCTTCAGAGCCCCGTTTCCTAAGACGGGGGAGAGATGAGGTTGTGCGTGGCCACCTCTCCCACCCCTGGAGCCGGGCTCCTGAGTCACAGCCTCTCAGGCTTTCCACCAACACTAGCGGAATAGAGTTTCAGTGGCACTGTTTTCCTTAACCAGGTAGGCCCCTGTGCTAGCTGGCAAGGCACACATCAGGGCTAAGGTTGAGCAGCAGAGCCACTTTTCCCAAAGTTGAGAGGGTTCCTGGGGGGGGGGTCACAGGCTAGTCAGTGCTGATGTGACACTGCTGAGTCAGGAGGCTTTGTCATCTTAGTGGTGAACTATCTTCTCTGGCAGTCTCAAGGAGTAAACGGTACCAGGGTAGATTTTCCCAGGTCCGCCGTACCCTGAAGGTGTCTGCTAGCGTGCACACAAGGCTGGTGGGACATTCCCCAAAGCCAAGTACAGACACCCCGTGTCTCTGGAGCACTTCTAATATGAGCCTCTGCCCTGAGGACAGTGATGCAGATGGCGTTAGTGTGAAGCCACGTGCAGGGCCAGGAGGCCCTTTAGGTGTCCCTGGACAGAGTCCAAACCGTAAGCACTGTCTTGTGATAGGGCCACCCAGCTGGCAACCACAGATTGGCCTTGTCTCCTAGTGGAAGCCACAGCACATCCTGCCTGTGTGCACCCCAGTGTCACTTGCCTGGCATCCTCTGGTTCTCCTTCTCTTGGGTCTCTATCTCCGACTGTCACGATTTAAAGGTTTCTACGAATCAAGGATGTCTGCCTTCTGGCTCTTCAGTAATGATTTGCCTTTAAAGAGCAGGGAAGTTGAGAATTCTAGCTATTCCCCCACAGCATTATATTAATGTCTAAGTGTGTGCCTCGATGACGCCCTATGTGAAATTACAATTGGCAGTACAATTATGTGGTATTCCCCACGCAAAACTGAGACTAAAAACTCCCCATTTAGACTAACTAGCTGAGAGCAGGATGAACTCAAACTACCATCTCCAAAGTGAGGGGTTAATTCTTCACGCCATTATCAAAGCTGCCATCCCTTCCTGAACTGAAGACTGAACCCAGAGCCTGGCGTGTGCTAAGCAAACATTCTAGCCCAAGCCCTGTCAAGATGAGACTAAGGAAAACAGCCTCGAATGCTTGCCTACCTCAGTGCTGCTCTTCCTTCTATTGTGACAGTCTTGGCCTACTTTAAAAAAAAAAATTATTTAAAATTTAGTTTTATTTGTATGAGTGCCTTATCATAGGTAAGTATGTATATCACATGTATGTCTGTTACCTGAAAAGGCCGTAAAAAGGCAGATCTCCAAAATTGGAGTGGCAGACAGTTGTGAGCCGGCATGTGGGTGTTGGGAACAGAACCTGGGTCCTCTGCAAGAGCAGCAAGGGCTCTTAGCCACGGAGCTGTTGCTGTACCCCGGATTTTGTCCTTCTTAAGCAGCCAGAAGGGAGGGAGAGAACCCTGCCTTTCTGATCTACAGAGGACCCTCACCAAGAACGGCTACCTCTACACACAAAATTGGTCATGACGGAAGATCAATTCGATGTGGTATGTGGAGCTGAATCCTAGCAATGGTGGGCGGGAGGAGGCAGATCAGCCTCTAGTGGAGCAGACCCAGGAAGTGCGGAGGCCTCTGTCCTGACACATAGATGAAACCTGTTGGAGATGAACCACAAGTGGGAGAAGCTAGAGCAATTAAACGGTTTAATAAATGGCTTGGGGTCTGTAAAACTGGAGAGGACTGGAGTTAAGGAGACTAGTAGCTGTGCTCACAGGGACACAGGGGGTCTGTAAATCTTTTCCTCTAAATCTGACTCATGTTAAAATATTCGCTTTTCAGTCGAAATGTAAATCGGGGTATTAGGACTTGGTAACTGGCAGCAGTACCTCAAGATGAAGACTCTCGGCAGGGTCATAAAAGTATCAGGCTGGGGCTCTTACACAGGTACTGATGTCCACAGCAAAGGAGTGGAGAGGAAGCAAAGTATTCTGTGTGCAAACCATACCAGTCACCCCTGTGGCCACGGTGATTCTCAGGCGGCACGTTAAAACTCGGGTACTTCCACCCCCGGTGCGCTGAGTTACACTGTAGTTTGTAAAGTCAGAGATAGATGTAAAATACGTTCTAGAGCCAGGCCTGTAATCCCAGAACTCAGCCAGAGCTCTGTGAGTTCGAGGCCAGCCTGGTTTGTAAAGCAGTTCCAGGACAGCCAGGGCTACACAGAGAAACCCTGTCTCTAAACACTAAAAAAAAAAAAAAAGAATAGGTCTCACTTTGTAGCCTTGTCCGGCCTAGAACACACAGAGATCCACCTGCCTGTGCCTTTCAATTGCTGGGATTAAATGTTACACTGGCACACTGAGTTCTTTTTATTAAAGTTTTCCTGGTTCTTGTTATGATGGACAAGATGATTTCTCTCTCGGCTGGAGAGATGTCCAGGGCTAAAGAGTGCTGCTCACTGCTCCCTCACAGGGCCCGGTTTGATACCCAGCTCCCACATGGTGGCTGACCACCATTCACAACTCAGGTCCCTGGGACTTGAACACCCTCTTCTGGCCTCCTTGGGCCCTGCACAGATGTGGTACACAGACACACTTGCAGCCAAAACACCCAGACACTTGACAATCAGTGATGTTTTAATGACTATTTTAAGATGTTGCCTCTGTAATCCTTTATCAGCACCTTTTTAAAGCCAAAATATGGAATTCCGTCTGCAGTAGTGTTTAACCCGTTTTCTTTACTTAGTCTGTACTTTTCTCACTCATTGTTTCATTTTGGTTTTTTTCCTCATTCCCTTTCAGGCCCATAGCTATGCTGTTTAACTGTGCAAGCTTATCTCCATGCTTCGTGCCCTATTTCATGCTGGATCAGAGATCTTTACTTTCTCTCCTGCCGCCCAGAATATTTAAAACACGATGTTCAAGGCAATGATGTAAAACAGGAAGGGAATGCAATGGGAGGTTTTTGCCATTATTGTTGCCTTAAAACAACAACAACAAAACAGACACACACATTCCCATGAGATGTCATGGGAAGCAGACTTCCTAACAGTTCCAGCCATTTTGCCAGTTCCCTGGGCCACAGTGCTCTGTTCCTTTACAGGACAGACTGGGAGACGGACAGCAGGATGTTCTGGAGCCAGAGCTGGTGCTTGCTGCATCGGCCACGTTCGTAGTCCCCTACAGTTCCTCCCAACTGAAAGACTTCTGGGGCACAGAGAGGATTAGTCCGGCTTAGCGAGGTCTCCAGGGAAGGTGGTCTCTTGGATAAAGTTGTCAACAAACGGATTTGCTTGGGACTATTCCTGATGCTCCTCCCTGGGGTGGGGTCAGGCTTTTTCCTCCTTCGGTGGCTCTCAGGGTGCTTTAGCACTGCAGTCCACCCAGATGTGAGGAGTTCACATTGAGCCGCTGGCTAGAGTTGAGTTTCGGGCTGTCTATCACCCGCCACTGAATCCCAATGGTCTGCAGTGATGGCCAAAGCGCCAGGGAACCTAAGCTGCCACTGATGGCGGAGATACTGGAGCTTCAGAGACGCAATTCAATCTCTGTGGCACCATCGGGCACGTGTGAACGCACGCCCAGCTGACACATGTGCCACTTTTTTATAGTGCCTCCTAAAGGAAGCCTGGGAAACTCAAATTACTTCATCAAGGGATCGTCTCAGGCAGTATAGTAGCCCAGAAACCAGAGACTTGTTTGTATCCTTTAGGAGAAGGAACCAATTAAGAGAGAAATTTAAAATGGTAACTATCCACCCAGTGTCTGAGATGAAAAAAGGAAAAGAAATACGTGTAGATAGCCCCCCCCCAAAAAAAAACAGCCTTTGTGTATATGAACAAGCCATTGACAAAGCCCGCTCACTCAGATTTGTAGACCATTGAACTGTTGAGGAGGCGGCTGATGTTTTCCACTGGATCCTGATTCAGAGGAAGCAGACCTAGCTAATCAGCAGCAAGTCAAAACAATACTTATTCCTGTCAGTTTTTATCTGATTTGAATTCTTACACCTTGGGCTCAAAGTGCTCATAACTGAAGCAAGGCTGTGACTTAGTGGAAAGTGGCACTTTTAAGTAGGAGGTGAATTAATTATATAATCTCACCGCCCCCAACAGATAACACTAATCCCTTCAGCCTTCAGAAATGAAAGCCTAAGAAGATGCCCCACAAGAAGAAAAACAGCGTAGCTCTTCTGATCCGGGCACATTCAAATCATTAAGCTCAGCTCCGCATATCGCATACCATGCTTTAAAAGAAGCATTCTATGAAATAGGTGTTTATTGCTCGCCTATTAGCTTGCAGATCTAATCGTGCATAATCTTCTTAACAACACTAAGACAGGGTAGAGATTACAGAGGACACTCAGATCAGATGGAAGTCGCTAGGGTTTGAGTCACAAACTCTGTCCCCAAAGTCTGTGCTCCAAGGTGAACTACCAGGAGGAATAAGGCATGTGGGACAAGCCACGTGGAGGGACCAGCTGCCAGAAGAGGAAAACCCAGGGGCCAGAGACCCTCCTTCCAGTGCTAGGGGTTGTGGCACAGTAAAGGGGCCGGCGGGCTGCTGAGGCCTGCAGGATCAGCACACTGCTCTGTATGGGGTGGGCCAGAAGGCTCGATGAACCAGCTCACCTGGCCATGAGTCCGCACCACAGTGGAGGCTTTCTCTACCTCCTAGATGACCGGAGAGTTATAGCCAAGATTCCACTTGGGAGGTTAAGACAGCTGGTCTTGCAGATTCTTGAGCATGACCTCAGAACTCTGTGACAGACTGCACTGGGGTTTCTGTAAGATCCTGTCGCTGCATGAATAAGTAGACCTTTTTTTTTATTTTCTATGAAAGATTTTTATTATTATTATTAAATGGGAAAAAAATATCCTCTTTAGCTATGAGGTTGTGGTGTATACCTTTGATCCCAGCACTCGGGAGGCAGAGGCAGGTGGATCTCTGCAAGTTCAAGGCTAGCCTTGACTACAGATGGAGTTCAAGGACAGCCAAGGCTACACAGGGAAACCCTGTCTCAAAAAAAAGAAGTATCATCTTTAAATAAGTGGAAGATAAATTATGTCTGTGCCTTCCCCTTCCTCCTTTAATGGCTCTGCCTATTGGAAAGATTAATAAAAATTATGCACACTGGCTCTAAAACATTGAATTTTTCCTTCATTCCTTGATTTTGTAAAATAAGGATTCCTGCTGTTTGTGCATTTTCTCCTATGTTTTTGTTGAGTCCTTTGATAATGACACACTTGGCTTTCAAAAACATAATTGTTTGTACTCCATTCGACTAGCCACCCTTAGCCATTACTGCTGTTCCTTTGGGATCTCTGTCTCTGGATCATCTGTAATCAGCCAGATGTACTCCCTGCCTCGTTAGTGAGTGGAGAGGACAGCATGACTTGTTCTAGCCAACAGGTTGTGAGAAGAAATGACAGGTTTGGTGCCTGGGCCAAGTGTTTGCTTGCTACCTGTGCAAGCCTCTCCAGATTTATTTTGTTTTGCTTCTGCTGTTATGTGGGCCAGAATCTCTCAAGATGAGCCCAGGACAAAGAGCTAAAGCATGGTTGTAGCACATGGCAGCTCAGTATCCAAGTGGGTTCCCTAGTAAGGGGAACAGGGATGCTCTCTGACATGAACTCAGTGGCTGACTCTTTGATCACCTCCCCCTGAGGGGGGTAGCAGCCTTGCCAGGCCACAGAGGAAGACAATGCAGCCATTCCTGATGAGACCTGATAGACTAGGGTCAGATGGAAGGAGAGGAGGACTTCCCTATCAGTGGACTTGGAGGGGGGCATAGAAGGAGATGAGGGAGGGAGGAGGGACTGGAAGGAAATGAGGAAGGGAGCTACAGCTGGGATACAAAGTGAATAAACTGTAATTTTAAAAAAATGAAAAAAAAAAAAAAAAGAATGGAGTTCCCAAATGACACCTATAGTGGGAGACAGAACTAAAACTTTACACTTGGGCTGGACAGATGGGTCAGTGGTTAAGAGCCCACACTGCTCTTGCAGAAATCCTGAGTTCAGTTTCTAGTGGTTTCCAACACCCATGCCAGGCATCTCACAACCTCCTGTAACTCCAGCTCCAGGGGATCCAATCCCCTTTGACCCCTGAGAGCACTTGTACTCACACTTGCTGTCCACCTAACTGCAGAGAATCGCTGTGTCTGGGTATCACCTGATAGTGGCGGTCCTTGAAATCACCAGGATAGGGCTGCTCAAGAGAACATGCACAGCGGTTAGAGCATTGAAGACACACAGGACCTACCCTAGGCCCACACACAGGGGCCGGGTGGAAGAAGTGTTGGCAAAGGAGAGTGCTAGGCCACTTCTGCCCAAAGGGTTATGTGCTAAAGGCTTGGTCCCTCATGTCACATGTTAACTTTAGTGAGGTCTAGAAGGCTGAGTGGCTCAATGGTCAGGAGCTGTGCTGGCTGCTCTTCTAGGGCCTCAAGTTCAGTGCCCAGCAGCCACATCAGGTGGCTCACAGCTGCCTGTAACAGCAGCTCCAGGAGAAGGCAAGCACCTTCTTGTGGCCTCTGAGGGCGCAGGCACTCATGTGGTGTGTGTGTCCCCAGCCCCAAAATAATGAAATAAGTCTTTTCAAAAAGTGGGGTGTAGCTCATGGGCTTTGGGGTCACTGCTTTCCTAGCAGAAGGGATTAATGCTGATCTCACAGAGCAAATTAGTTCCCTCAAGAACAGGTTGTTACGAGGTAAGCCACTGTGCATGCTTACAGGTGACCCGTTGCTTTCCACTTTGTCACTGCGATGTCACAGCACAGCCAGAATGATGTCACCCAGACACCGGCTCCATGTTGTTTGGACCCTGTAGCCATCATATAACTGTGGGGCAAAGAAATCTCTTACTTCATAAAATCCCCAGTCTCTGGTATTTTATGATAGCAACATAAAATAGTCTAACAGAGCCAACAGGAATTAGTAAGGAGAGGAGGTTGTGCGAAGGCAGGTAGAAACTAGGGCCATTCCATGCAGTGGAACTTAGGGAGAAGCGTCTGAAGACTGGGTGGCCTACAAAGCAAACTGTTAAGATGGAGTCAACTGGGCTGGAGCGATGGCTCAGCGGTTAGAGCATTGGCTGCTCTTCCAGAGGACACAAATTCAATCCCCAGCACCCACATGACAGCTCACAACTGTCTGAAACTGGTTCCGGGGGATCCAACACCATCCTCTGGTCTCTATAAGCACTGTATACACTGCGAAACTCCATATAGGTGAAACAAAAATGAAGGTTGAAGAAGAAAACAAAAAGGGCATGCTTCCATGCATTCCCCAACTGTGTATTTTTTTTTAAAAAAAAAAGGGCGGAATGAGCTATGAAAGGCCATGTTTTGTTGGCTACTGATCCCTGCTAAGTTACAGGGGGACTTCATCCACTGATAGAAAAACACAGCAGGTTAAAAAGAGTTGACCAGAAAACAGAAGCTGATCCTTTCAGAAATTCTCTCCTGAAAGGACAGAGGAGATAGGATAGCAGTAGGGAGAGCAAGGGCGAGAGGCTCCCTGTTTTGTTTAGCACAGGAGAGGTAATGCATTTTTACATGCCTAAGAAAGCTGGCAGCAGCAGAGGCAGAAGGAAGGAAGGAAGGAAGGAAGGAAGGAAGGAAGGAAGGAAGGAAGGAAGGA
>NW_026593286.1:30644249-30734591 GCF_907164565.1 Psammomys obesus | reverse complement strand
AGGAAGGAAGGAAGGAAGGAAGGAAGGAAGGAAGGAAGGAAGGAAGGAAGGAAGGAGAGAGGAAGGAAGGAAGGAAGGAAGGAGAGAGGAAGGAAGGAAGGAAGGAAGGAAGGAAGGAAGGAAGGAAGGAAGGAAGGAAGGAAAGAAAACAACAACCAAATAACAACCCAACAGCCTGTCCTTTTCCCTCACTGGCTTTGGCTTATTCTCCCAAACAACCCTCACAGACAGCTCCCTGGCCTGTGTCAAGCCTTTGCTCACAGTCAAATCTCAGGTCAGCTTCCTACAGCACCTGTGTGACCCACAAGCCTTCTGGATTAATCCCCTGCCTCTCCTCCAGTCCCAGCACAGGTCCTCACTCGATCTCATGCCCAGCAATTTATGACTTACTTGTGATAGCTTCTGTTTCTAGAAGGCAAGAACTGTTACTGCAATCACTGACAAATATACCTAGGAGAGTGCCTTATCTTCTTGGTTTTTGCTTTCAAAACCTTTTTGCCCTTAAACAAATGTATTCTTTGAGAATTGCCTGTGTGTATATAATGAATTACCATATCCACTCCTCCTTTCTCCCTCCCAACTCCTGCCAGGTTCCTCCCAACTTTATGTCCTCCTGTTTTTAATCCACTGAGTCCAATCAGTGCTGTCCACTAGTGCATGGGTGGGAGGCCACACATGCGACTGGGCAACCTCCTATCGGCCACATCTATAAAGACAAACTGTTCTCTCTTCCCCAGGAGCTGCTTCCTAAATATCTGGGATGGACACACTCTGTTACCATGTTTTCTCTTGTTGTTTTCTAAGACACAGCCTCACTCAGACTGGCCTCAACCCCACCATCCTCCTGCCTCAGCTGAGAGCAAGCATGGCGATGATAGATGCATGCCACCACTCCTGGCCTCCGCTGTGTTTTCAGTGTCACCCCTCACCAAGCATCCAGAGCTCTCCCTGGCATATGGCCGTGCTCATAAGATGATCGTACAAGAAAAAGCTAGGATTCAGAGCTTGAAGGGGACCCATTGAAGAGCATTCCGGAGCGGCAGCCTGCACTGCTAATCGTATCTCTGAGAGTCTGAAGGAGCCTTGACTGTGTAGAGTTTCAAGTCAGCCAGGGCTACCTGCTGATACCTTTTCTCAAACGGAAAGGAAAGGAAAACAAAAGCTTAAGGAAGGTGGGAGGAAAGGACTGGAGAGATGGCTTGGCAGTTAGGAGCCAAGCCTGCTCATCCAGAGGACGCCTCTGAGGGCACCAGGCATGCAGGTGGCACAAAGACACACATGTAGACAGAATACCAATACCTAAAATAAGAATGTTAAAGACGTTAAACTGCTAAGCTCCATTGAGGACACAGACTCTGATTCCTTTTGTTCAGATCTGCCACTTACTGCTCGTGCCTCTGGACTCTCACGTCCTCCTGTTTGTTTGTTTGTTTTGTTTTCACCAGACACAGATATCACCGTGTAGTCCAGGCTAGCCTCATCCTTGTAGCAATCCTCCTGCCTAAACTTCGTGAGTGCCGGCCTTAGAGGCTCGGGCCATCTTGTCTGCTCCCGTCCTCTTTTGTAAAGCACAAATAATGACTATCTCTCGGAGGGAGAGCTGCCTGTGATTAAACAACCTAACACCCAGGGTCCCTTTAAACACCGCCTGGTGCACCGTGGGCTCTATAGAACCTGCTGCTGGCAAAGACAGGCCAGGTGGTTCCAGGGCCCCAGCAAAGTGAAAGACAAAGGACGCAGAGGAGTGACCAGGGATCCAGGTTCCAGAGTTAGGCTGGGGCTGGGGGTGAAGGGGACGGCCCCAGCATCTGCCTCTGCCTCTGCTGTGGTTGGGTTCGCTCGGTGAACCTGCCTGGGTGTGGCCATGATGCAGACGTTTGCCTCTCACTGCCTGAACTGTTCTAATGAACAGATTCAAAACCGATGAGCAGAGTTTCAAAACACAGATGCTACCTTCAACAGACAGGCTCCAAGCCATGCAAACTCACAGGAAATACAAGCACGACATGGCCGTCTCACCCCCAGACCATTTTGAGATTTTCTTTTAGTTTTATCATTTAGTGTGTTTAAACACATTTGGGGAATCTAAGAGATTCTAACACTGCCCACGACAATGGCTGTTAAAGGACACAAGGCTCTGGAAAAGACAATTCCCCAAAAGGGTGCCTGGGGAAGGCAGATAAAAGACCCAAGTTGGGTCATGTGACAGGTGTCACTTGAGTAAGATACTGAGGCCAGAGATAAAAGCCCACTCCTTCTGGTCACATGACACAGCTTCATTACGCTCCCAGCAGGGGTCCAGAGAGGCTGGATGCCATTTTTTACTTATTTATTTATTTGTGTTTTTTCTTCTTATTCTGTGATAATGAGAAAATGTTTAAACTCCCATCTCTGTGTTTAAACATTTCTTCCTGCTGACAGCAGCGGGACGCCCTTGATCAACTGTCAGGTTGGAAAGTGCAATTTTTCTGGAAAGTAAACAGTGGGAAATAATTCTCTGTTTATTGGTAGCTGTTAGCCTAGGAGTGATGGAGCCTGTGACAGCCCATGTCAAGCAAAGAATAAGAAACAAGTTTGGAAATACCTTTAAGACACATCTCTGACGATAGGGCTTGACTACTTTCTGATAGAAATGTACTCTGAAAAAGTTAAATTAAACCAGGCAAAAAAAAATAACTTTCCCAGTGTTACCAACTTCTGGAGATCCTGTGGCAAAACCGGCGCAGAATCAAAGAGACCACTCAGCATTCGGCTGTCACAGAGCCCTTGACAGTCACTAAATTCAGCATCCCTGCTCCACCATGGGGAAACTGAGGCTAGGATACATGCCTCAGGCGCTTCTCACCAATAAGAGGAAAGCATGGAGGTCGGATAGAAGGGAGAAATAAAACGTTTGTTTTCTTTTAAAATCCTGTGTGAAGTTCAATGGAAGAACTAGGGAAGGCGCAGTGTAAACATTTTGACATAAGTATACTTAACAGTATTCAATGTTGTGTGAGAGAGAGAGAGAGAGAGAGGTGGAATAGATCATATATAGTATATTTTTATATATGTAATATATTGTGGTGGCTAAAAAGACATCATTATAGCCTTTTACTGATCAAACACATAGAACAAAGTTTCTAAGAAACTATGTACAGTTTGCTAGACACTTTTAAGCAAATGAACGTATGAGTTAGGGTTAGAGTCGGGTAGCCCAGCATGGGGGAAGCTAGAAGCTAAAGAGTCCCATCTGCAGAAGTGACAGACTACTGACGGTCCTGTCTCTGCTCGCCTTCACCAGGCTTTATTATTGGGTCAGAGATAGCTGCTCGGCAGGGCAAGTGTGTATAGTCATTATACAGCAACCAGCAGCTGGAGAAGGACTAGACTAGGTCAATTAAATTTTAATTATAACAGTAAGGAAAAGTGAACGAAAATAAAGTTGAGCTGAATGGTGCTTCTGTTTATGTCTTCCCCCTCTTCCAGATTGTCAACTCCTCAAAGGCATTCCCTGGGGTGGGACACAGTAGGCATTCATTAGTGAGTTCAGTCACTCATTCAACAAGCATTTACTATGCTGATGAAAGAAATAAATAATATTTGGGTTAGGATAGAGGCTGGTGGTTTGGGGGCATAAAAGACTCATGCATTTGGTACTCTCAGGACTCACCCTCACTGGCAATCCGCTAGAACTTTAGAGACCTTCTTTAAAGAGTCTCACGTACTGGTGAGGAAATGGGCTAGGAAGGACCATCTCATTTTTAGCACCTAATAAAAAGAATTCTGAACCAGTGTGGTAGTACATCCCAGCACTTCAGGAAGCAAAGGAAAGAGGACAGCAAGTCCCAAGGCAGCCTGCATTATGCCATGGACCCTGTCTCAAAAACAACAGTGTCTGCAAACAGTATCGCTTACCTGAATTTGAAATTTTTTTAGTAATTTGTTTTGTGTGTATGTTTTGCCCGAATGTCTGTCTATGGGTACCGTGGATATGCCTGGGAAGGTCAGAAGAGGGCATCGGACCTCCCGGAACTGGACTTGGGGAGGCTTGTGAGGCATTGTGTGGGTGCTGGGAATCGAGCCTCTGTTCTCTGCAAGAGCAGCAAATGCTCTGAGCTGCTGAGCCCCTATTTTTAAAGTTTTTTGGTTTTTGTTTTGTTCTTTGTGATAGCGTCTCGTAATTCCCAGGCTGGTCTTGAACTGGAAGTGGTGGTTACTGCCTGGTGAATACATGGTCAAGCATCCTATTGTGGAGGGATTTTAATCCAGCAACACGGATAGTGTACGCCTTTAATCCCAAGCAATGAAAGTAAAGTTAGTTTGTAGAAGGAAGCACCCATGTTTGAAAGTGTCATCTAATTTAGGGGCAGATAAAGTGATGAATCAGAGAAAGATTTAACAGAATGAGTCAGGATAGGATATTCCCAACTCTCACCAGAAGAGACAGGAAAACAAGGACTTAGGAGAACAGTGCAGAGAACTGAGAGAAAATTTTATAGAGACAGGCAGAGAGAGAACAAGCTAGACACAGGTGAAGCCAGAACAAGTCAGAGAATGAGAAGGATCCAGAAAATTAGAACATACTGCCAAAGTTAGTATGAGGCCAGGCAGAGTAATTTAGTCAGAAGGAGAGAGAAGCCAGTTTGAATCAGTCAGCTTGGAGAGGAGTTTGAGCCAGGTCAACTGAGTTGAACCAGCCAGTCAGAGTTCAGAAAGAGATAGAAATGTTGAGCTTATTCAGCAGTAAGTCTCGGAGCTCACAACCTTGTAGGCCTAGATTAGATTATATGGAGGCTGGAAGCTTTCAGGACTAGGCCTAAGTCAGCAGACAGAGGCAGTAAGCCTTGGAAACAACAATTAAATCAGGCGAATAAAAAATACTTTGACATCCTACCAACTGAGCAACATTCCCGGCCTTTTTAAATTTTTTTTTTTTTTTTTAACAAAGGTCACATGTAGCACAGGCTAGCCTCAAAATGCATATATAGCTGTAGCTTACTATTTCTGAGTTAGAGACCAAAGCCGACAAAGCAGCAACTCTGTGTCTATAAAACGTGGCACCGACAGTGATGTAAGGTGGCAGTGGTTATACAACCAAGGACGCAGCTGGTCTTTCACGCAGTGAGACCCTGGAGACACACGTGTGAGCACTGCCAGCTCCAGATTCCGTAATTCTGCAGGTGCCTTACGCTCACCATGCATTGGAATTTCTGAAGCTCCGAGCCGTGACCATCAACAGGTGTTGTTCCACCAACAGCAAAGAACCAATACAGGCATGCAGCACAAGAACCCATATAAACAAAGATATTAAAAAAACAATGTCCTCCATAGACGCATCCTGGAGATCTGAGTCCTCCCCGGGAGGCCTGAGCAACTGCTTCCAGGATGACCAGCACTAGATGACCCTGGAGTGGGTAGAAGAGAAACGAATGCACATGAGAAAAGGGGTGAAGGAACACTCCAGAGCAGCCCAACGCCAAACCGCAAACCCTGTTGGGTTTCCCTTGACTGCTCAGGCTTAGCCTGGCAGTTTGTGGGGAAGCGCTATGGTGGCAATTGCCTCAGATTAGCATGGGGGCCCACAGGCAACCCCCAGCCTCAGATAACAAGGCACTCTCCAGGAACGTGTGTTAGGAATAGTGCCCGATCAGAGAGTTGACTTGTAGGCTGAGCAACGACATGAAGTGTTCTTGTCTGTCACCTCCTCCACTCTCATGGGAATTCAGCCGCCATCTGATAGAAACACTTTTCCTGCTTTCAGGAGACCTCTCCACTATCAGGAAGACTGTGTTTCATACTTGGGTTATCACCAGAGGCTTTTAGAACAGCCCGGAACGCTATCTCCCAGCACCCAGTCGGGTGTGTGTGCCTCATGAGTAGGTGGTAGGTGACCAAAACCAGGCACCACACTCCATTCATTCCTCACGGCCTTCAATCCCATTTGGCTTCAGCTGAGCCCAGGGTAGCATGCTCCATTCATTCCTCAGGGCTATCAGTCTGTCTCATTTGGCTTCAGCCGAGCCCAGGGATCAGTTCTGCGTTGCATGAGGTTCCTCATCAGACATAAGCAGGAGTCAGTCAAATCACACCTATGGGACTCCACTGTCTGTCCTGAAGGCCTTCCTCCTGCAGAAGGGTTCAAACAAGGCGTCAGGAGCCACTGTGCGAAAGCACCTAAGGCATGACGCAGTGGCTTTTTGGCTGAATGCCTTTGGATGTAACGTTAGGCCTCAGCTTCATCACCTGTGAAAACGGGTCCAGCAATAGCACCTATTTCTAAGGGGTTACAGTAAGACTGGAGGGGAGCTGACCAGCAGGGAGATTCAGCCAACCGTCATTATCAGGACTGTAACGTGGATGGCGAACACAGCTAACACTATGAATACATGTGTGTACTTGTGAGAGCACAGCGTGGCTATGAGGGGAAAATTAACCGCTATTTACTGAGCGCTTTCCACACGTCATGCAGTACAGGCTGAGTACTTTGCATGCATGCTCTTCGGCTTTACACAGATGACATGAAGCCGTCCTGTGATGCGGTTGATGCTACGACCCTCTTTTTCACGTAACCACGGTGACACTCAACCAGGCCAGGCAACTTCCCCGGAGGTGTGCAGATCCCGGGGCTCACCCCAGAGTTTGTGTTTCCAAAGCTGTGATATAGGGGTCTCTGAGAGAATGGCTTTAACAAAGGAATAAATTCTAAAACACTCTCCACTTTCGCGTGTGTATTGTCTTGTAAAGAAGTGGCTTCAAAACCCACCAGTTTGTCCTAGCAAACCCTCCATTGTCCCTACTCTTTTGTTGCCATAAGCATACGCAAACCTCCCATGAAAACGACACTTATTGAATTTCACCATCTCCATCATCTGCTCCAAAATGGTATTCCTCAACTTGATTGTGCACCTCAGTTCCCGGGCTTTGATCTGAATGAATTTTGGCTGCTGTTAAAAATCAAATCCACCTTCAAAGGATAGATATGTGCTCTCATCAGGATACTCCAAAGAACGCAGTGCAGTCAGTGTCTGAAAGGAGAGGAACCGGGGGGCTTCTTAACAGCGTCTCGGGGCTAGGCGATTCGTCTTCCAAGGAGACTGCTTTGAAGGGAGGCTCATGTGGGATGCATGGTGTCTGGTATGTTTATTTAAAACATACCTTCAGTGTCCTTACACAGACTCGCAAGCAACTTCCCTGGTGCCTCTGACACTCCACTCTGCTGGGGAAGGGGAATTGATGAGGTCACCAAGTCCTTTGGGACTGTGTCTTGTCTGCACTTTTGAACTTTTATTCAGTACTATAAACATGAGTGAAAGGGCCAGGGATGTAGCTCAGTGGTAGAATGTTTGCGTAGCGCGTGCAAGGCCGTAGGTTCAATCCCCAATGCTGCAAAGGTCAATTAATTACTAAATTGGTCATGAGCAAGAGGCTCCCCTGAGGAAGGGGACCCCACCTGAACAGAGATGTTTCCCAAGCATACACACTGTCCCATCTCTGTCTGGAAGTGGAAGTTCTTTGGGGCTCTGAAGAGATGACTATTAGGTATTAGCTGCAGCATTTCTGATCGGAAGTCATCCATCCCTCATTCATGTATCCATGCTGAGACTTTTGAAATGCCCCTCAGGTCGCCAGAAACGTGGTGTCACATCCTAGCCCAGACAATGCCCAACAACCTCTGACGAATGTTGTCAGCTTCTCCACGTAGTCATACTGTAGCCAGACATCCATCTACCCACCTATCCTCCAGTTCATCGGTTCAGCACCAGACACAGGCAAGCACCGTTTCCCATTCTCGGCTCTTTTAGTCTCGGCTCTTAACACACGTGTTAGGCAGAGTGCTGGCTAACCCAGTCTATTGGCCTTGTCACTGGGTTTAGGCCCTATGTATGGGCCTCTTTGCTCGTTTACCCAAATAATAGTCTTGCTTTTTTTTTTTTTTTTTTTTTTTTTTTTTTGCATTTACATAACTTTTTGTCACTCTGGTTTCTTGGCTGTTGTCACTTGGCTTGTTTTATTGGTTAATTATTTAAACTTCCCTCAGCGTGAAAAGGGACGGTCCCCAAAGATGTCCGCGTCCCCATCCTAGACACCCATGTCTGTGTCTCGTTATCTGATGAGCAGGAGTTAGGGATTACAGACAGAGGAGATGGGGAGACTGATCAGTAGTTAACAGCACTGGCTATTCTTCCAGAAGACCCAGCTTCAATTCCCAGCACCCGCACGGCAGCCCACAGCTGTCTGTAACTCCAGTTTCCAGGGGCTCCAACACCCTCACACGTGGATACGTACAAGTGAAACACCAATTTACAAAAATATAAAAAGAAATAAGCCAATAAAAGGGAGGAAGATGAGGTAGGCAGAGAATTGTTCGGGAAGACTGGGCCCGCTGTTGCTGGCTCTGAGGATGGAGGAAGCAGGCAGGAGAAACAGAAGGCAGGGCTGTTCGAGCTGCCAGGGGAGATGAGGAAACAGATTTCCCCTACCACCCTCAGAAAGCAAGGGGGAATCCTTGACTTTAACTCAGAATTACAATATGGTAAATATAGATTATTTAAATCTGTTAAGCTTATGGTGGCTTGCTGTAGCAGCAAGCAGAAATGAAAATCTGAACCAGAAAAGGTACTCACCAGCACTCTTAAAAGACTGTATTTTTATGTATGGGTTTGAATGAGCATACGTCACATATGTGCAGGTGCCCAGAGGCCAGAGACTGGGTATTGGGTCACCTGGAGTTGGAGTTTCGGGTGGCTGTGCCTGACACAGGTGCTGGGGACCAAGCGTGGGTCCTTTAGAAAAGCAGCACACGGTCTCAGCCAACTGAGCCATTGCTCCGGCATCTCAGCAGCAGGTTTTACGCATATCACAGGTCGGAGAAACGATAAAATGGCAAGAAAAGTTAAAGCCAGCTATTTACTTTTAAGCAACAGCTAAAGCCGGATCCTTCTAAAATAAACTCTGACCCAACAGGCTGAGGCCACAGGTTTACCGGGAAGAGCTGTCTGGTAAGAAAATTTGAACCCAACAGAGGGGGACATCAGCCTGATGTCATCCAAGGCTGTAGCTGGCTTCACGGGCAACTCTAGGGCTGGCATAGTTCCTCCTCGCTGCCCCAAAGCAAGAAAAAGGGTTGTCCCTCCTTGTCTGAGTGACCAGTTTGGGGAGAGCACAGCCTCTGATGAGGTGGCTGAGAACAGTGAGAGGTAACAACGCTGTGAGCCATCAGCCCTGGATAGGCCCAGCTGCAGGGGCTGGAAGGGTGAGCCCTGAGCAGGGAGCAGCATGGAAACTGAAGCCCTTGGTGCAAGCTGTGGATATTTCTGGGATAGGTCCTGACATCTTATGCTGGGCTCTCCTTCCGTTTAGATAGGACCAATAACAGCAATCATCCGTTTGGTGCTCGCCGCCGGGCCCACCCCGTGCTAAGGACTTCCCACTCGCCGTCGGCAGCCCCGGGAGAGTGACTACTGCTAGTTCCATTTCACAGACAGTTCACTAGGGCTTTGACTGGTGGCTGGCGCAGCCTGTCCTAGGCCACCCGGCTAGCGGAGAGGCAGGGCAGGTGTCAACATCAAAGCTGGCCCATTGTCGGCTCTGCAGTTCTCTACAGAGAGCTTCAATCAGCTTCAAACGCCAGTCGGACACCGAGAGAGTTTTAGTCCTGAAAGAGAGAGATAAGATTATATTTGGTAAACTCAACTTCCTAAATAGGGAAAGGGGCCCGAGACCAGCAGATAAGATATTACACGAGGGTTGAAATGAAAAAGAACTTCTGGTGGCCCCGGGGGGGGGGGGGGGGGATAAAAAGAATAGGGTTTGTACTGCACACCGTAAATCAAAGTTAATTACATTTTTACTCCACAGTGCACGCGGAGAAGTGAGTCATAATTCTTGCTTATGCCTCAGTGTTCTCTTTCCAAATAGAAGCTCCTAAGGGGGAAAGTGTCAAGCGTCCTAACTTTGCTTGGATGGCTCCTAGCACTGTGTCAGCCCAGGAGGGCACGTAATAAATACCATTTGATGACTTTTCCCCCTTGCCTTCATGTCCTTAGACCCCAGCTAACAGCCTGCAGTGCAGTATCTTTTACCGTAGCTTTCTCCCTGTGGGCTGACTCCAAAATATATGATGCTCTGGAAACGCTGCAAAAGTCCTCTTCTTTAATAAGGATCCTGGCGTCCTGTGATGGATGCTATAAAATCTGGGACTGGTTGGCGTGTTCAGAGCCATGTGGGCCCATTAACGGTGTCTGGTTCTGGGGTAACATACTTCATATCCAAAAGTGCAAAAGCAAAAGCATTTATTATAAATAACACCAGGTGACTCTGGAGTAAGCACAGCTGTGCCCTCGTGGTGTCTCGTCCATGGTGCTCCCTCGGAAGATTAAAGAAATCTCTGTTTTACGGGGCCCATCACTTATCCTGCGTATACACAGAAGGCCGGCTCGCTAGCAAACCCACGGCCTGCCGTGTGCAAGGTTCCAGGCCCGGGAACTGAAGGAGGCAACACTGGTCCACTAGAATACATATTGTAGTATGTTCTAACAGTTTCAAAAGGGGGTGAGAGGTGGTTTCTTTCTGCCCCTAACATAGCTGTGCATCGAGTCTGTGTGCCCACTGGTTTCTCACCGAAATCCTCCGGGCTCTCTGCCGACGAGACTAGTGACTAGTGAGAGACCGTGTGGGCAGGCCTGCCATTGGCCAGCTGCGCAGCTTGGGGCTCATCCTTTGGCTTGTAAATGCTGTGCTTCCTGGGATCTGTGCTGTTATGTGGCTGATCCTCCAGCATGGGGTGGTAGTTGGGAGGGAGTGGTAACACCAGTTAAGACCCGTAAGAAGTAGGCGTGGTGCCTACGTCTGTAATTTTACCACTCAAGAGGCTGAGACCAGAGGACTCCGAGTTCTGGCCTGAGTCTCAGACCCTATCACAAAAAACAAAAACAAAACAAAAATCTTTAAAGCTGCTGAGAAAAAAATTTAAAAAAAAAGAGTTTGAATGTTGCTGTTAATATTGACAAGTGTGATTTCATGAATAGGTGAATTTGAAATGATACAAAGGTTATGCGTTCACGTGTGTAGGTACTTAGGTATTCCTCACGTCTGCAGGTTCAGTATCTGCACATTCAGCTAATCTCAGGTTGAGAATTTTTTTAAATAATATCTGAGGACTGGGATGTAGCTAGTACCCTATCTACACATTGTTCGATCCCAGTACAACACACGCGCGCACACACACGCACGCACGCATGCACGCACGCACGCACACACGCACACACAACTGTTCTGGTTTCCCTCAGGGTCAGTTTCAGAATATTTTTATCAACCACGCCTCTTAGATCCCTGTCAGTCTTATCCTACCTACTTTCTGTCTGCATAGATTTGCCTACTCTAGGCATTTTACAATTGTGCAGTATTACAATGTGAGGTCTTTTTATTCAATCCCGAGGTTGCACATTTTTTTTTTTTTTTTTTTTTTTTTTTTTTTTTTTTTTGTGACGCCAGGGTCCTGCTATGTAGCCCATGCTGGTCTGGAGCTGTCCATCCTCTTACCTCAGCCTCCAAGTGCTAGGATTACAGGCGTGTGCCATCATGCCCGGCTACCACCGTTACATGCTGAGCAGCTGTTGAAGTTCTGGGTCCCAGGTTTTCTCTACCTCAGGGCTAACGCGGCAATGGCTCCTGCGAACACCAGGCGAGTGTCTCTGTGGATGTGTGCCTTTTTTGGGTCTAACACACCCAGAGGCAGACTCTCTGGTCATATGGCATGCCTACATGTAACATTTGGAGGAACTGCCAGTCTGTTTTCCAAGCCATAGCACCGTCTTATATTCTCACGGGCATGTACAACGAGCCTACTAATTTCCATCCCAGGTTCACGCCGTATGAATTCCCTTTGGGAAAAAAGACTCACCTCTTCCTCCAGAGGCAAGAAGTAGGAATCGGCTGCAGCAGTGGCCACAGCTTTTAGTCTTGTTTGGCAATTATAGAGTAGCTAGGCCAATTCCTTTTTTTTTTTTTTTTTTTTTTCAGGCAGACTCACCGTCTGCAGTGTTGAAATAGAATACTTATTTTTCTGTCTTTGTGTAAGCATGTTAAGGAAAGAGCTTCTTTTTGGGATGCCTGGCATGGAGAGTGTAGTTTTATGAGGTCTGTTGATGGCCGTTTCCACAACAAAATCAACGGCTACAAGACTTACCATCGCTGAGTGTTGGCCCTGGGAGAAATAGTAAAGGTCTTCTAATCCAGGCACGGGAAGCGGCAGAGGCTCACCGGCCATCACCGGCTCCGTTGCAGGCACCTACAGTCATGCGGCTCTGCACAGGCTGAGGAAAGGCACCAGGATTGGTTAGCCATGTCTGCTGGGATGACGGCAGCGCAGCCGTGGTAGCACATCTGATACCTATTTGGGTCCACTGATTGAAGCCAGCCACAAAACTGTCAAGGAACCAGGTGACCTCAGCACCTAAGGTCACACAGCTGCCTCATGGCAGAGATGGAAGGGGAAGCCTTTGAGAGTTTTTTTCTTCACGGTGACCAGCTCTGAGGGGAGGAGAGTAACCTAGCCAGAAGGTCAGTTTCTACCCTGCCACATTCAAACAATTTCCATCCACGCCTGTGGGACCTGCTCCAGCAGGATACTAGTTAATGATTATAAAAGCACAGTAATTGCTCACTGCTATAGACAGGCCAGCCCCGTCTGCCCTATCTCCATATCTCCAGCGCTCATATGGAACGCCCTTTGAACTCCATAGACAGTCAGCCTTGAGCATTTGCACACACTAGCCCTGGGCAGGATAGATTTGGACCAAAGAGAAATGTAGTGGTAGCTAGGCCCTCCTGCGCTGAAGGAAACGGCTGTGTGTGTGTGTGTGTGTTTCCATCTGAGCAGAGAGAAAGAGAAATCCAGACTCTAAGCAGATTCCACCATGTCTAGTCTGTAGCCACTTTTTTCAGTTCTTCAAACCTCTTTGAGTTTATTTAGCATGTAAAATGTGCCAGAGCTTTCCCCTCTGTGTCTTATTCACAAATGAACCTATGCAAGATCAACAATAACAGCATAGAGCTGAGACCTCATGAAACCCATTCCTCTTCTTTCTTCTTAAACGTTATCATATAAAAGCAAGAAACAGCACCCAAGGGTGGAGAAAGGTTCGCTGAGGAAAGTGCTTACCGCCAAATGTAAAGACTTGCATTTGGGTCCCCAGCACCCAAGGGAGAAGCCAGAGTGGCCAGACTTCAGTGTAACCCCTCAGGGCTGTGAGGGGACAGGTGGACCCCAGGAGCCATTGTCCAGCCAGGCTAGCAGAAGCGGAGAGCTTCAGGTTTAGTGAGAGAGCCCAACCTCAAAATATAATGTGGAGGGCAATAAAAGAAGACACCCGGGGCTGGAGAGATGGCCCAGTGGTTAAGAGCACTGTCTGCTCTTCCAAAGGACCCAGGTTCAATTCCCAGCACCCACATGGCAGTGCACAACCGTCTGTATCGCCAGTTCCAAGGGATCCGACACATTCACATTAATGCACATAAAATAAAATTAAATAAATTATAAAAAAAGAAGACACCCAACCCCCACCTCTGCCCCGCCTACCCACCTCAACATTCACGTACACTTACACACTCACACTCTCTTGTATGCTCACACAACATGCACACACACAATCACACCTCACATACGATACACACATACCCTTACATACTCAGTCTCTCACACATACACATATACCACACACATATAAGCACATTATCACATACTTATTCTATCACACTATCACACACAAACACACACAGAAATAGTAACTTTTAGAAAAAGCTTTTTTTTTCCTTCTGTCTTCCTTTCCTTTCCTTCCTTCCCATACCAGTCAGGAAAGTCTGGTTTTCTGCTGGGAGCTCCCAGTCCTTGTGGCCTGTGCTTGTTCACTACCCAAGGGACGTGGCTGCTCCTTAGCCTGGGGAAGGTGACGGAGAACAGTCGCTTCTGGGGAAACACGAGGCTAAGGAAGTTTCCTCTGGAGGACAAGTGAGTGGTGGCTGGACAAAGAACAGGACAGAAGGGTCTAGAACTACAGAAAGTTGAGGATCCAAAGAGCGACACTGGAGGAACAGCTACAGATGGAACTGGCGAGAGGGGTCTCTCTTCCCAGGTTCTCCTGTGCAGATGGCACCTGGATCTCTTCAGGAAACTGTCCAAACAAAAGTGAGTGCAAGCAGAGGTGTGTGTGCGTGTGTGCGTGTGCGTGTGTGCCAGAGTTTGTGATGAGTACATTTCTTAAAGCTTGGAATCCTTGTCTAGCCATTGCTTCTGATCTCTGGTTGCATAAGATCTCATCTGTTTAAGTTGACAAGCTCAGGACATCAGCCTTAGGTGAGGACAGCCTCTGTCAGCCAGAGAGTTGTTGAAACCTTTTTGTGAGTGTGCTCATTATATTTTCAGAATGCGTATCCTTTGAATGTCAAGGCAGTGTGCAGATTTCCCACCAACTCTGCCCCCCTTTGCCTACCCCAAACCCACTTCCATCTCTGGCCGGTGAGTGGCCCCTGGCTCTGTGCTCAGGATTCAGGAACCCATCAGTGGTGTTAGGAAGAAACAGCATGGATTTGTCACATTATCCACCTCTTTCCTTCCTGTTTTGCTATTTGTTTTGATATGCCATAGGGTTCACTTGATTAAGAGCCTATGATTCAAGCCAGGCGGCGGTGGTGCACGCCTTTGATCCCAGCACTTGGGAGGCAGAGGCAGTTGGATCTCTGGGAGTTTGAGACCATCCTGGTCCACAGTGTGGGTTCCAGGACAGCCAGAAATACACAGAGAACTCTGTCTCAAAAAAAAAAAAAAAAGTACACGATTCAGTGGGAACTTTTAGGTTCATTTTTTTTGTTTTGTGAGAAGGATCTCTAATCCAAACTGGCTTCAAACTTGCTCTGTAGCCAAAGATTATCTTGAACCCTAGATCCTCCTGCCTCTGCTCCCAAATGCTGGGATCATGTATGCACTCCGCCTTGTCTCAACCAGTTTTAGGTGAAGCTGGGGAATGAACCCAGAACTTGGTGCATGGTAGGCAAACACTCTACCAACTGAGCTACAGGCCCAGCTCCCAATTCAGTGATTTTTATTAAGTTCCCACAGTTCCCATACAATACATTTGTATTGAGCAATACATTCCAGGACACATCCATTTCCAGTACCCCTCTCTCTCCCCCAACTCCTTTACCCTTCACCCTAGGTAATCACTAACCTGCTTTCTGTCTGAGTGCTTTGCTTATTCTGGACATTGCTCCTAACAGGATTGTATAATGTGTGATCTTTGTCATGGGCCTTTTAGGCCATATAAGGCTTTCAAACTTTACTTTGTACTGTCTCCTAGTTTTCATGTCATTTTGTGGCTGATCAGCATCCATTTTGAAAATATACCATACTTCATTCATCCTTTGATGGACATGTTAGGATTTTGAAACAAAACCTGCTTCTGGGTTGCCTAGCAACTTATGATGTCATCATGTGTTGCCAGCCAGGTGGCCACACCTGGAAGGTGTGGTTACCTTGCCCCTTACAGGGACCAGATGGCCATGTGGTCTCTCTCTTGGTTCTTTCTCTCTTGGTCCCTCCTCTCTCGGTCCTTTCTCTATCGGGGCACCCCATTTCTCTTCCCCCTTCTCTCTCTTTCCCTCTCTCTTTCCCCCATCATGTCCTGCTCTCCCTGTTCTCCCTTCTCTCTCTCTCTCCATATCCACCTTTTTCATATATAAGATCTGTCGTACGCCTAATCGTCTTTATTTAATTAATTTTGTCCCATAACCTTACAGGACATGTGTATTGTTTTTTAGTTTGGGGCTACCAAATAATCTGCTATGGATATGGATGGACAAATTTTCGTGAGACCTTGTTTCCACCTCTTGGTATAGATAAAAAAGTGACTCATGTGAAAGATCCATGTTTGCCATTTTTAAGAACTACCAACCTGTTTTCTTATAAATACTGTCCTAGTTTCAATGGCTGTAATGAAACACCATGACCAAAAAGCAAGTTGGGGAAGAAAGGATTTATTTGGCTTACACTTCTACATTGTAGTCCGTTATTGAAGGAAGCCAGGACAGGAACTCAAACAGAAACAGAACTGGACCTGGAGGCAGGAGTTGATGCAGAGGCCATGGAGGGGCATGGCTTTCTGGCTTGTCCCCCATGACTTGCTCAGCCTGCTTTCTTATAGAACCCAGGACCACCAGCCCAGGGTTACAGCACGCACAATGGGCTGGGCCCTCCCTCACTGATCACTACTTAAAGAGATGCTCTAAAACCAGATCTTATGGAGGCATTTTCTTAATGAGGTTCTCTCCTCTCAGATGACTTTAGCTTATGTCAAGTTGGCATAAAACTATTTGGCACACATATATACACCTTTAAAATCTGAGTTAGACCTGGGAGATAGAGTGCCTTAATGTGGATAAGGTCCTGGGTTTAACCTCATAACACCAAAACTCAAAATTAAAATGAAATACAAAAGGTAATATTAACTCTTCAAAATGTCTGGCTTCCCTCTTACAGTTGCACACAGAAATCTGTGCTCGTCCATTGTTGTGGGGTCATTATTGAAGCAGAACACCATGTCCCTGATGCTCAGGCTGTGGCATCCTGGGACTCTGCTGACCTAAGCTTGAAGGATCTACTAAGAGAATCCCAGGTTTATTCCTCAGACTCATGAAGGAAGTGCCCTTTCTAGAATCTTTTCTTGTTACTACTGGCTGTGATTGGTGCTCTCATCCATAAGGCCTGTGGTGGTTTGAATGAGAATGTCCTCCATAGGCTCATGTATTAAATGCATAGTCCCCAGGGGTGGAACTGTTTGGGAAGGATCAGGAGGTGTGGCTTTGTTTTTAAAAAGTGTGTCACTGGGGAGTTTGAGGTTTCAAAAGGCCAAGCCATTGCCTGTTAGCATTCTTTTTATTCTCTCTCTCTCCCCCCCTCTCTCTCTTCCTCTCTCTTCCTCTGCCTCATGCTTGTGGATCAGATGTAAGCATCAAAACCATGCCAGTAAGCCTACTGCCATGAGCCCTGCCATGATGATCATGGACTAACATTCTGAAACTGTGAGCCCCCAAATTAAATGCGTTTGTTGTTTTGTTTTGTTTTGTTTTGTTTTGTTTTGTTTTAGAAATTGCCCTGGTCATGGTGTTTTGTCACAGCAACAGAACAGTGACTAAGGCAGACTCCTTGCTCCTCTTCCCAGTATGGTGCTATCTACAGAATCAGCTGAGCCTGGGGGAAAGGCCTGGACAGGACAATTCTGGAGTTTCCTCCCCCAGCAGCATGTGGAAGAAAAGGCCAAGTGAGGTACTTACCATAAACCTAAGCAGTTCTTCCTCGCCACGGTGCGGTCCAGTACCCGAGACTGGGAAGGGGCTGGAGGATGAAGAAGGGTACTGTGCTGTTGGGCCGGGCAGCAAACCTGGCCCATACAGCCGACCACACACCTACTCCATACCAGCCGCTTTATGCCCAGCCCTTTATTCATCCCCATCCTGTGGAGGAGGAAACCATGGGCTCAGGGATGAAAAAAAACGTTCGCCCTGCCTCCCACAGCAGCAGAAGGCACAACCAAACAGAAGACAGATGAGGCCACCAGCCTCGTGATCTGGAGCCCAGATGCTGGCATACAAGGCAGTGAGGGCTTGGCACCATTTGCCCCCAGAGAATCCACCCTACATCACTCGGTGGCCTTCGACACCAGCACCTGGCCCAGCACAGCAGAGCAGCTGCCACTGCTATTTTGGAGGCAATCATATATTTTTAATGACCTGCAAAATCTCCCTGTGAGAAGGGAGGGAGAGTTGAAATTACAGCCGAGCAATTTGCATTGCGAATCAAGTTATCCTCCCTCCCGCCCCCGCCAAGAATATGCAGAAATAAATGCCTCCTAATGAACCCTGGGGGCTGAGGCTTTGATATGCATTCTGCTGGAGGGGTAGAGAGTTCTAGCCAGACTGAGACCCAGCAGGAAGTTGGAGCAGGAGGGCCCAGGCAGGCCTCTTCCAGCAACGGAGAAAGGAAATTGGATTATCTTGCTAGCAGTTGGTGTTTTTCTATCACTTAGGACCACAGATGAGGCCTCTCCTAGAGAGAACTGGATTCAAGGCTCTTTAACCAGCCAGCTCCTAGGCACAGCCGGACTCCCCACCTTCACCAGGCACCCCACAGTTTTTCTCTTTTCCAGGATTTGAGAAAGCCTGCCAATAGCCAGACACACGCCTTTAATCCCAGCACTGGGGAGGCAGAGGCAGTGGGTCTCTGTGAGTTCGAGGCCAGCCTGGTCTACAGAGAAAGTTCCAGGACAGCCAGGACTAAACAGAGAAACTCTGTCTTGAAAAACAAAAACAAACAAACAAACAAACAAACAAACAAAAACTGTCAAATTTGGAAGGATGGATGGATGGATGGATGGATACACAGACAGACAGGTGGATGGATGGATAGATGGAAGGATGGATGGATGGATGGATGGATGGATGGATGGATGGATGGATGGATGGGTGGGTGGATGGATGGATACACAGACAGACAGGTGGATGGATGGAAAAATGGAAGGATGGATGGATGCATGGATGGATGGATGGATGGACAGACAGCCCTTTTACTTGAAGTCAAATAGCCTTTTGTTGTGGCTGCCACCAAGACAAACACTAGTCTTCCTCCCTCTTCCCTCCCTTCCCTACACTCTCTAGAGTCTGACTTTGTTCAATACAGAAGAGTGTGTGTGTATGTGTCTGTGTGTGCATGTATGTGTGTGCATGTGTGTCTGTGTGTGTGTGTCATGCTCACATAGTCGAAAACCTGTGATAGTAGAAGTGTCCACTAGTGGGGATGGCCAATCAGCCAACCAATAGCATTGAATTTGTGTCATGAGGGCATGTGGACATTGTACTTGTGTAGGCTTGACAGTGTGTGGTTCTAAAGGTTTGTGTAGACTTGTGAAAACAGAGAAGAGGGAAAGCCTTCCTCCTGGATATTAGCAAGGCCAGCACAGACAAAGGGGCTCCACAGAAGGCCACTAGGTCCCTGGAGGCCCCTCCTCCCAGCCTCCTCTTTCTCACAACCTTACTCCAGGGCACCTCCCGCTGACCCTTCCCTTGAAGGGTCTTGCTGGCCTTGCCTGAGAGGAACCTGGACACTTCAGGAAGGCCCCAGAGGGAAGCGAGAATTTGCATGACAAGTTTATTAACACACTTGTGAGTAATTGGCATGAGTGGGCTGGTACCGACTCAGCATCCTGGGACCCCAGTATTGGAATACAACCATTTAGCCTTCTCACAGAGTCCGCAGGAACAGCCTGTGGGCTAGGGCAATGCCCATGGGAATAGCTCCATCCCATCGTCAGGATGTTTTCAGCTGGTAAGGTCTTTCAAGGTTTGTTTACTGCTTAGGACACAGTGAACACATGTTTTGGGAACCTGGAGGCAAGAGAGAAGAGAAAATGAAAAGAAAAACTTGCTTTTGTTTTTGTTTCAGAAAGCCCTATGAGTTGGCACATTAATTAGATGTAATTGGGAAGTGACTGGATTTTTTTTGTTTTGGGCTGTCTGCAGACTCAGCCTCTTCATCTCCACCTCCCTGGTCCTGGGATCACAGGCTCACTGCTCTAAGTATGTGCTGGATCTCGGCTTAAAGGAATTAAATGCAAGAGGACATTGGTGAGACAACCAGGAAGTTTTGAACTCTGGGTAGATATCAGATAATACTCAGGAATTATGGTTGCTAATTTTAGATGTAACAATAGTCTTGTGATATGTTAAAGCCCAGATAGTCTTTATTGTTTAGAAAATGCACTGAAGCATCCATAGGTTAAATGAATGCTTTAAATTATAGGATGGTGTCAGTTCCAAACACGGCTGGCAGGTGACGGACCATTTGTAAAGGGTTTGTTTTTGAGACAGGGTTTCTCTGTGTAACCCTGGCTATCCTGGAACTCACTCTGTAGACCAAGCTGGCCTCGAACTCACAGAGACTGGCCTGCCTCTGCGTCAGGAGCGTTGGGATTAAAAGCATGTGCTGCCACCACCGGTTTTATTATGTCATTTTTGAATTTTGTTTGTTTGGATATGTCCGCAATTAGAGTTTTCAAAAGAAAAGAGAAATCCCTCTGGGGCTGCCCCTCAGAGAGTGCTGGTGTCCTGCCATGGTATCGCTTGGGCAACAAAGATTCACAGGGGGTTCGGGGGCACAGACAGACTTGGACAAATGAGGAGTGCTGCAGCTGAGCGACACTCCCCGAGCCTCATAAATCAACAAGTACAGCTGAAGCCATTTAGTAAGAAGCTTGTTAATCAGAAAAATCTGTTTTAAATGGGTCATTTTATTGGCAAGAGGGCGCAGAAGATGATGAGCAGCCCCCCCCACCCCCAGCAATGAGGAGGTTTCTGTCGAATGCCAAGCCGTCCCTCACAGAGACGCCAGAGGTGAGCTGAGTTAACTCTGTGTCCACCTCAAACCTTTTCCAGGAAGATACGGACCCCAGAGTAAGAGCAAAGGGAGCCAGGGCAGAACCCAGAGAGCAGGGGGAGCTCCTATCTGGTTATCTATCCACCCCAAATGTGCAGGTCCTTCCAGGGTGTGCTGGGGATTTTAGAGTACCGGAGGGATGGAGAACAGATTCTGTGAACAGTCTGGAGCAAGTGGAGTGGACGAAAACCAGGGCTAGAGAGAAAGGCAGGCCTGGTCAAGAGGTAGGACTTTAATAGAGAATCACTGTGGGAAAAGACCCACGAGGGCCTCAGAAATGCTGTGCTGGGGACAGTGGCAGTTAAGATGCTCTAAAAAGTGGTTTGTTTGGGTTGGTTGGTTGGTTGGCTGGTTGGTAGGTAATGGCTGCTTTAGAGCATTTTGGACAGACCAAGTCAGGGGGCCCTAAGAACTGCTTTAATTTTCCAGTGACTGCAGACCCCTGTGCAACTGAATGTAATGGATTCTCATCTCTGTGAATGGAAAGCCAAGAAGCGATGGAGGGGCGTGAGGGAAGGGTGGAGGCAGAGGCGATGTGTTACTGAAGTAAGGAATTGAAGGCCCCAGAGCTGCTCCAAACAAAGGAAGGGAGGCGCTCATTTGGGGAACCAACTCAGAGTCACAGTGGGAAAGCACTCCAGTAAAGAGTGCTGAGCATGTTCAGTTAAGGGTCAGAGTTCAAGGAGGAGAGGTGACAGACACACTTTGGGGCAAGGTGAGCTCAAGGACATAGAGCAGGTATTTGAGAGGTTAAAATATGGACGGAAACACAGGCATCCTCCCCAAAGATGGGAACAGGAAATCGCCTGCGTATACTCAGCTTTCTCTAAAACGTTAGTGGTAGTAGTAGTTTTGGTCTAGGTATGGTGCTGTTCCCAGCAGAAACAAGAAAAGAGGAGAAACAAGAAAAGAGGAGCAGAAACAGGCAGATCTCTGTGAGTTCAAAGCCAAGCTGCTCTACACATCAAGTTCTAGGCCAGCTGGGGCTACACAGTGAGACCCTGTCTCAAGTGTTTGTTCTTTTTTTTTTTTTTAAGTTTCAACTTGAAACAGAAAAGAATGGGGCCAGTGAGCTGATTCAGGTAATAAGGCCTTGCTGAACAGGTCTTGCAAACTGGAAGCACCCATAAAGGTAGAAGAAAGAGCCTTGCTCGCAGAGAGATGCCCTCTGACCTCCGTATCTGTGCCATGGCATGACAGTGTACACACACACACACAGTGTGTACCCTTGGCTTTCCTGGACTCCCTTTGTAGACCAGGCTGGCCTCGAACTCACAGAGATCTGGCTGCCTCAGCCTCCCTGAGCACTAGGATCAAAGGTGTGTGCCACCAGCCTGATTTGTATTTTAAAAAAGAAAGACATTATGGGCGACATGTACCCATAATGCTAGTACTGGAGAGACCAGGACAGTGCCAGCCTAGACTACAGAATGAACTGTCTCAAAGGATGGGCATTTCAAAGGAACATTAATCTAGGGCTTTGCCTCTGAAAGCCCCTCTCTCAGTTGGCGGCTAATGGCTGTAGGAAGGCTGAATTTGGAGTCAAAAGACCCAGGTTCTAGTCAATCCAGCCCACACAACCTCCCTCTCTTTCCTAGCTAACGAGGAGAGCCTGACACTCTCTATCCCGCTAGGCTGAGTGGTGAAATAAACTCAGAAATCAGGAAGAGCTGGGCAGAATGTTATTTTTAATTTGGGGTTTTACTGAGTAGCTATGAAAAAAAAAATTAAATGTAAGTAATGATTCAGAATCTTAGCACTGAAACAACAGCAACAGCGAAAGCCCTTCTTGAACCATCTTGGATTGTTAATATGGATCTGTCCTGAGCTTGAAATAAGACAGTCATCTTACCCAGAACCTGTGCCTTATGGTTGCTGAAGAGACAGTTATGACAGAGCTCTTACCACTTTAGGCCTCTTCCTTTCACCCCCATTTGCTCTTGGCTCCCGCCACTCGGCAACACCCATCTCTCCCCTGGCTCAGGCCTTCACCCTGGCTAGTTCCCAGGCCTCCCACGGAGCAGCAGGCAACCCCTGCAGATCACTGGATGTTTTCCTTCCTGTCTGCCCGTCAGTCCCCTTATGGTAGACGCCTAGGGTGTGAAACTGCACACCCACAATGTTGGCTTTCTGGTTCTGGAGGCCTCAAGAGGAAAGCAGCAGTCTCTCTACTTCCTGGCGATGGAGGAAGTCACACTTGCCGGATGGCTGAGCCCTAAATGAACGTGTGACATCAAATCAAGGCTGAGTTGGGACCTCAGGGGTTTAAAAATAGATGTCTGGGCCTCCAAAGTGCTTGTCTCTTTTCTGCTCCCACCTTCAGCTCCCCTCATATTGCCTTCTCTTTGGGGAAGGGCTGGGCCAAAGGAGTTAATTCCCTCTGAGTGGGCCCTTGCACCCCGCTTGCCCTACTTGCATTCCTGTTGTCTTTCTTCCCCCTCTTCTCCTGTGCCAGCTGATTAAAAGCTCTTTGAGTTTGAAGAGGTTTGTGTCACAACAGTTCTGCTGGCTGGAGGCCATGCAGTGTGAGTACTGTGTGTTGAAACAGGAGGGAATGGCCCGGTGCCTAGAAGGACCAGAGGTCTTTTGACATGGACATGAGCCGTCACTGGCTTCTATCCCCACTGATGACTGTTGTTGAAATATTATGACTTCTAAGTCAGGCTGTGGTAATGTGCACCTTTAATCCCAAACACTCCTGAGGTAAAGGCAGGCCGGTGATAATCTGAGGCTAGCCTGGTTTACAGAGTAAGTTCCAGGACAACAAGAAACCCTGTCTTGAAAGAGAAGGAGAAGATGAATAAGAAGAAAAGACAAGGAAAGAAAAGAAATATTTTGACTTCTGTTACAACCACTCATGCCTCAAATGAGGATCTGGTGCTCTGGGTACCAGCACACGGACGGGTGACTACTTCTCCTCTGAGATCTACAAGCCCACCCAGTGGAAAGCCTGGGTAACCCAGTCTGCTGGCCATCTCTGTAAGCTGAGCTGGGAAGTGCTGGGGATCTGGTTGTCTCCTGTCTAAACCAGGACTTCATGATGAAGGTCTTAGGGGGCCATGCCTGAAAAACTTACATGGAAGCAACGACCAAGAACTTGGGCCCTGGGGTCTTCAGTTCGAGTCTTAGCTCCTGCCTGCCACTGCTGTGTGACCTTAGACTGTTGTTTGACCTCTCTGGCCTCCTTTCCTCATACATAATGACGGGTGCTGTAACCATATCACTGCTACCAGGTTGACCTGAGGGCTGGAAATAAGGAAGGCAGGTCATTAGCTCAGCATTGGGTTCCCAGCAAGGGATCCAGGATGTTATCAGACTTCCCGTGTGGATGGCACCAGGCACCCATAGCCCTGAGACACACTAGGCACAGCGGTGCCCTCAACAAACTGACTGGGTTTACGTCTCTTTCTGCTGGCCCTGGATCTAGAGACATACAGCAGAGTCACAGCACTGAGCGACTCTTGCCTTCGCTTCCTGGTTTGCAGAGATGGACAGTCTGCTGCTTTACCCTCAGATTCAGCTGTGAGAAACAGACTCAGCTCTTTGTACCTTGTTTCTAGGAAAAGAAAAGTTCATCAGCAGTGGTAACCCAAAGGCAGATGGCTTACAAATGGCGACTCAAGTTTCAAGTTCTTTCTCTCCATCCAAAGTCCCTTTTGCCCAGCACCCACCACATGAAGATGTTGGATGGATTGGTCCCCTGTAACAGCCCCTCCCCATTTTTCTCCCCAGAGCCCAGCTACCTCAGAGGGAATTCTCTAATGTACCTATGATAAAACAGTAACTGCCATCAAGGCTTTACCCATCCCGGGGTGGGGGGTGGGGGACGACTCCATGTTAATGGACATCTTTTGTTGACTGCAGCAGGGAACGCCAAAGGACCAGATTCCAGGAATTCATTTTGAAGGTCTTAATTGGCTTTTTTTCTTAGTCTAGGATTGAGCAACACTTCCTTCCATAAAACAGAATGCGTGTTCCCGGAGCCAAGCACAAGAAGAGGCTGGCTCCACAGACAGAAAAGGGCTGAGGGAAGGAACGACTGAAAACAACCAACAGATTGGTCATTTCAAAGTGACTTGCCCTATAAGGCAGGGCGGGGAGGCAGAAACCACTGTAGGAAACTACTCTTCATCAAGTAGGTTACGTAAAGTTAGCCTACGTGGGATTAAGGCAGAGGGAATCTGATCCTGCCAGTTGAAACTGGTCCCACTTAGGAAATCTAGTTGCTGTCTCCTAATCCTGATTTCTCAAAGGTGAAATGGGTAGCTTAGTTTCATCTTGGTGGCACAGGACTCCGGCATGAGTGACTGTTCCGATATGCTGGCCTGGTCTTTCAGGCCTAGTGCAGGAGCCTAGCCCAGAACACTGGCCTCCTGGAACTCACACTTAGTACTCTGAAGTCTTGCATTAGCTTAGTGAGAAACCATACTGAGTTGATGGTGACATGAAGCAAAGGGAAGGTAGCAAAGTTAGGTAGCAAAGCACTTTTTAAACCGGTAGGAAATAGCCCACCGATGGGTGGCTTAATCTCACTTCTCATCCAGCTAGAGTTGGCCATTTCGTTCCAATTAACCTTAACACCCACACCTTTTAGATGCTGAGGATCAAAGCCAGAGCCTCACACATAAGTTTAAGCGTTCTACCACCAAGCCGCACCAACAGCCCTACATCTTGTCTGATCTTAGCATCATTCTCGAGACTCTGTGAGGCGGTCACTATCCTTACAAAGGAGGACACTGTGACACTCAAAGGTCCACTGAGATGCCCAAGGTGCCAGGCCATTGTACAGTGTGTGAGACCCATCTCCGCCTTCCTGGAGAGCACCTCTTCTGCCTGCAGACTCCGCATTTCCTGCATGATGAAGGAAAAAGTCAACTCCCTGCTCCTGGAAGGCCAGACACCAACCAACCCACGACTCCACAGATGGAACAGTCAAGAGTGGCAACTAGCAGAATCCACCGAGACAACAGTGCATTCCAGCGATGACCCTGCCTCCTGTCTGCTTATATTTAGCCATTCCCTCCCCAGATGGAAGCTGCATGGCATAAGGTTGCCTGTTTCTATAGGGACAAGGTCAGGGTTTAACCAGATTATTTTCTCTATGTCTATGAAGAGCTAACTGCCCGCCGTTTCCCTAAAACAGAGCAAAAGATCATGGGTGAAAGAGTCATAGCAGGGGTGTTAGCAATAGTAGATAAATTTAGATCGTAATGAGAAAATTCTGAATAGGCATTAGAAGGGACTTTCTGATCATGAAAGCTAGGAAGAGTAAAGTAGGGTCACGTGAGAGAAGGCTGTATCTTCAGAGATTTGGGGGAAAAAGATTAGCTGCTATGGTTGCTGGGTATGGCCACTCATACTGTAATCCCAGAACTCAGAAACTGGAGCAAGAGGATCATCATGAGTTTGAGGCCAGCCTGTCTCAAAAACAAAACAACTGACAAAATGATTAGCTTCTAAGTAGGCCATCATAGATGAGACCAAAAGCCAGGATTCTAAGGCTCCCTTTGAGCCTCTAGCTAAGGGAAAATATATAAACACAAAGTGTAACTAACTTATTTTTAATTGAATAACCATTGCTTCCAATTTGGGATGGTTTCAACAATGCTTCTTGTATTTCTATTTTGGCTCTCTAGGGCAAATTTGAAGTTTCCTGGTAATTTATAATTTTAACCACAGTTTTCCCGAGGCAGTAAGTTTATATGGGAAAACAGTTCAATCCGAATCTTAAAAAAATTTTTTCTATGGTATAATTTGCCAATCACCCTAAACACACATGTCATTATCTTGTAAGCTCATAATTGCTGACTCCTTTAACCCCGGCATCTCAGAACAGGTAATTCTCATTCAAGGAACAGAACGTGGCCTTCCCAGCACAAACCAGCTTCCCTAAATGACAGGCAGAAACATTTGAAAAGGAACTGACCTAACCCTCCATTTCAGGTTTTGTGACTCAAAGCCTTGGTGCTTTCTTTAGACTTTTGTTGTTGTTTTGTTTTATTTTGTTTTGTTTTGTTTTGTTTTAGGCAGGGTTTCTCTGTGTAGCCTTGATAACTCTGAACTCACTTTGTAGACCAGGCTGGCCTCGAACCCACAGAGGTCTGTCTGCCTCTGCCTCTCTGAGTGCTGGGATTACAGGTGTGCACCACCATGCCCAGCAATGGTTTCTTTACATTGACTTTGTTTTTTTGTTTTCTCTTATAGAGATAGAGTCTCACCGTGTTGTCTATGTTGTCTGGGCTGGCATTGAGCTTTGGATTCTCCTGCTTCAGCCTCCTGAAATTTGTGTGAGGGTCAGAGGACAGTTGTTAGGTGTTGGTTCTGTCCTTTCAAAGGAAGTTCCAGGGAGCAGACTCAGCTCATCAGGCTGCCACGGGGAGAGCTTTTTTCTGCTGAGCCATCTCACTGGCCCAAGTACTATCTTCACATGCATATGATCTGCTGACTTATTCTCAGCTGAAAACTCCAGAGGCCTTTCTGGTAGCTGATGGGTTTGCATGTACCTGGGTGCGCCCTGGCTTTCTCTCTCTTACAGTTATGAGATGAAGAGGTAAGATCTGGGAGGCTTAGTCACTACGCTTCAGATATTTTGTCTTAAGCGGGCCAGATGGCCCAAACAGGGTAGAAACAGATTTCATCAATACCAGGACGCAAAATAGAACTGCAGCTCCCAGACTTTCTTATATAATGGCACCCAGAGCAAATGACAATACAATATGACAGATATCCCTGGCCCCCAATCCACCCAGGGTGAACACCTCACATCTTTTACAACTAATCAAGTGGTTTCAGCCACTCTTCACTGCCTGGACACCCAATGGCTGATGGACTAATATTTTGTGCCACCTATTAAAAGGTTCCAGCATAGAGAAAAATGGTTATGGCAGAATGATGCTGGTTGTGGAGGCGGGGAGCCTCTGAAGTCAAAACACTTGGGATTTGAATCTGGGCACAGTCACTCTTGACTCTTTGCCTCAGTTTTCTCACTTGTGGTAAGGCGCTAATCACAGTTCTTCCTTGAAGAAGTTGTCCTGAAGGTCAAATGAGTCAATCCATGTCAAGTGCTTAGAAAGGCTGGTGTGGACCAGCCCCGGGGAAAGCGCAATTGCTGTTGTTGCTGCGTTAGTAGGGGGCCGAGGGTAGTTCACTCCAAATCCAAAAGCTCTCCCCCTTCTGCCCTTGCTTACCAGTTTCTTTCCCCCTTTCCTAATGTGGCCTAAAAGGCACCAGGAAAAGAGACCTGACCTGAGTGCCAGAGATTCATACCCCAGTTCCATTCCTCCACCTGTGGTGAACTCCTCTGTAAGTCACCTCACCACTCTGGCCTTTGAGAGGCTCTTGGGTCTTTTGGGTTGACCAGATGGCTGCAGAGTTGTTCCACTCCAATAGGCCATGACTGTGTGTGGTGTTGAAATTTCTCTCTCTCTCTCTCTCTCTCTCTCTCTCTCTTTCATGTGTGTGAGTGTGATTGAATGCCCCCACCTGCAGCAAGGGCACACTTTCAATTTGCAGACCTTGCCCTCCCAATAGCAGAATTGGAATTCTAAATTGGAGCCATTTCTGCTTCCTCAAGAATAAATCCACAACTATGTCTCCTAGGTAACACCTTGTTAGCTTGTTACTCAAAGCTCTTAAGAATAATAAAACCGTGCTTTTTAAATAAACAGTAACTCAGGCGTCTCACTTAAGGCTTCTACTTAGTGTGAATCTGCCCTCATCTAATGAAGACATTAGGTGAATGCTTCAAACTTACATGTATCCATCAGAAATACATTTTTTAAAAAATGCTACTTTCCAGCATCTTGAGTTATTCTTCCCTGGCTCTATTTGGAGGTAGTTAGAATAGGCACGTCTTTCTTGCTATTAAAAATTAATGCTAAGTCACAGTCACCCAAAAATAACATCTCAATTTAATCCCGATCCCAGCAAGAGCTACTTTCCCCTTCCACAGTTTAAGCAAAATCTTCTCTTTTTTTCCTTCTCCCCTGTCCTCTAGAGAGGAGGATTCTCTGAAGCCATCTGTCACTCCTCTGAGACAGAAAGCTGTGTTGCCTTTGCCGAGTCCCAGGAGGCCGTGCTGGCACAGCAAGGAAAGAGCCCCAGCGGGGCCACTGGATTTGGCTGAACAAAGCCCCCAGCATACAGGACACCATGGCTTTAGTGTTTTTTTGTTGACAGAATGCCCTTCTTTGGTGGAGCTCAGCACTGGCTGTGTGAGAAAGACTTTCCTGGAGTTTGGTAGCTACCACAGGCTCAAATGATGGCCCATCCCACCTAGCGAGGAGGGAAATGATTTTGTGAAGACTGGAAGAGAGCTGAGCCAAGTCCAACAACTCTACATCTTCACTGGCTTTCGTGTGTGTGTGTGTGTGTGTGTGTGTGTGTGTGTGTGTGTGTGTCCAAAGGCTACTCCACGGCCAGCAGCAGTGTCATTCGGGAACTTACATCCTAGAGAGGGAGGCATAAATGTGGTCGGGACTTTACAAATGCGGCCTTTGACAAATGACAGCGGTTAGCGGAATGAGTCCACGAACAACAAAAACAGCTCATGGGGCCCTTTGAAGAAAAGTCATCTCTGGTGGCATAGCCATCAGCAAAGCAAAGAAAAATGGGCTCCTGAGTGTGTCTTGAACCAACGAGGCTTCCCCTTGACTTGCAGTGAAAGGATCTATAATGTCCTTCCAAAGATACTCAGGTCCTAACCCCAGGAGGCTGGGATGCAGCCTCTAATGACAAAAGGGACTTGGGCAGATGTCCTGTCAAAGATCTTGAATGATGTGTTAGTTACTATCTTGTTGCTGTAGTAAAAAACATCTGGCAAAAGCAACTTAAGGAAGGATTTCTTTTGGCCGACAGCTGGAAATATAGTCCAGCATGGCAAGGAAGTAATGGTGGCAGGGGTTCGAGGCAGCTGACCACATGGCACCTTCAGCCAGGAAGCAGAGATGAATGAAGTTTCCGGCTTAGATTACTTCTCCTTTTTATTCCATCTAGAACTCAGCCCACAGATGGTGACACCCACATTTAGAGTGAATCTTCCTCAGTTTACCCAGTCTAGAAAAACTCTCTCAATGACATGTTCAGAGCCTTGTCTCCTAAGTGATTTTAGTTCCAACCAAGTCAGAAAGAGAGAGAGAATGGGTGGGGGTTAGAACACTGCCTCATAGAAGCCAAACTGGCCTCAAACTCACTCTACAGCCATGGCTACCCTTGAAGCTGCTCCTCTGCTCCCGAGCACCTCCACCCTAGCCTCACAGTCAATATTAACCATCACAGATAGACTATTCCTAAATTGACCCGTGTGGGCTACATAACCATCACAACCACAAGTGGCCTTAGTAGGACTAACTGCACAAGAGCCGGCCACACAGGCAGCCACCAAAAGCAGCAAAAGTCAAGGACAGATCTCCCCGGTGGCCTCAGGAAAGCCCGTCCTTCCGGCTCGTTCTGAGCCAGGTGAAGCTGACCTCACACTTCCAGTCATCCTTCCAAACTGTTAAATGCATATGTCCTGCCCGTCCTCTTTTGCTTTCAGCTGCTGTGATAAAATACTGCGCCCAAGCAGCATTTTGACCAGGAAAGGGTTTATCTCAGCTCACAGTTCACAGTTGATGGGAAGTCAGGGCAGGGACTCAAGGCAGGAACCTGGAGGCAGGAACTGAAGCAGAGACCATGGAGGAGTGCTGCCTACCAGCTTGCTCCCCATGATTTCGTATGTCACCAAGGGCCACCTGCCCCCAGTGGGCTGCACCATCGCGCATCAATCATTAAATCAAGGTAATACCTTACAGACCAATCAGAAGGAGGCATGTTCTCGGCTGAGGTTCCGCCTCCCAGATGATCCCACCTTGGATCAAAGTTGACCAAAAACTAACCAACTCAGTGGCAGTACAGTCGTTTGTTAGGGAAACTCATACAGTTTCCAGGGACAGAAGATGCTTCAGTTGCGAGTCTCCCTTTGTGGCAGAGGCAAGCCTCGGAGACAAGAAGAGCATCCATTCTCCTCTGGGCAGACACTCCCACAGACTGCCTCACCAGCCAACACTGACGGCCCTTAGGGTGAGGGAGAAAGAGAGACTAAAAGCAGCTTTGTGCTGTTCATGTTGATGTATTCCAATTTAGCCCTTACTGTAACCTTGTGTGGCAGACACAAGCACTCTGGTTTTTCGTTTTGCTTGTTTTGTTTTTTCTTTCTCTTTTCTGGCTGTTCTAGGGCTTGAACCCAGGGCATGCAGATAGTAGGTTATCATTCCACTAACTGAGCTACATTCCCAGCTGCTGGTTATTTCTGATCAGACGCTTTCAGTTACAAATAATGGGAAACCCCATGCAAATGGGCTCAAGATATTTTATCAAAGTATTTTCTAAAATCAAAACTTTTGGAGCAGCTCAGCTTCTGAAGACAATTGCAGCCAATCCCGGGTTCAGTTCCCAGGACCCGCATAGTAGAGAGAACCAACCCTTGAAAGTTGTCTTCCAACCTCTACCTCTGTGCCATGGCACCCAGAGTGAATGGAGAGGGGGCCGATTATCAGCTTTCTTTAAACTAGGGTTTGAAGTAGGGCAGCCTCTGCCTTCCAGGAAAGACTGTTCTCATAACCTAAACAAGCAAATGTTTCCTTTTCTCTCCATTTCTCAGCTTCTTCATTCCATCAGGCTCTACCCACATCAGGGCCTCTCCTAACGACCCCAAGGTGGCTCTCAACCCAGACTCAGTTGAGAACAACCAATAGAGAAGAACAGGAGAAATTCAAGTATTGACTGGTTTATGGGAAATCACGTGCCCCCTACCGAGCACTGAAATCTGAATCACCTAGATCCTCTAGAAGAATGTGACAGAGAATGGGAGGAAGGCTGATTCCTCACAGGGAACGGGGGGTATTGGTAAGAAAAATGGGAGAATGAATATGAATTATGGACATGGGGAACCAACCAATGAGGGTTTGCAAAACTGAGGAAGTCATTGCTTTTTTGAACTGAACCGAGCAAATTTTCTACCCTCCTTAATAGTTCCTGGAGTGAATACCCTTATAAGGGCTAAGTCCTCAATTGGGGATGTAGTACAGCTCTCACACTCCTTAGCGCTCCTGCCTGGAAGCAGGACTCTTCATTCAGCCTGGTGGGGAGGGGTTGAAATGCCAACTCTTGCCCATGGCTCCTGTCTATGCTTCAGAGCCACAGTGTTGCCCTCGATAAACCACGGGCTGTTTGCCCATACTGTAGATTTTTACCACATTTCCTTTTCTTACCATTACTGCCCACCCTGTAACTATCTCCTTGGTTGTTAATAGTCTTGCCCAGAAGAAGAGGGAAGGAAGGAGGGAGGGAAAAAAAAGGAAAGGAAGGAAAAGAAGGAAGAAGAAACAAAGAATGGAAAGAAAGAAGGGAGTCAGGAAGGCAGGGAAGCAGGCCCCAATCAGTCAGCTTACTCTTAACCAAATCCTGGGAGATTTCAAGAAGAAAGGTGAAGGGGAATTATCTTGAATTTCCAGGATCTGTGGTAACTCTATCCCATCTTTCTCAGAGATCCTCAGACAGCTGAACCCAGAAACACATACGTTAAGGAATCCCAGAGAGTTTCTTCAGCCAACCAGACATTTCCAGTGTCTTCATGCTTTTCCACTCTTCATTTTCCAGGTATCTCAAGTCACTAACGAAGCCCATGCTCAGGAATCACCATTCTCGGGGTTATTCAAGTCCCAGCTGACACTTCCAGTCATATCCCTGTGTGTTGGTGCGTTGACCCTCTCTGATGTTTGCCATGGTTTATATTTCCAGAGGAGAAAACTAAGGTTGCTGGTTGCCTTGACTGGTCACAGGGTTGACCTCAAACTCATGATCCTCCTGCCTCTGCCTCCTAAGTGTGGGATCATGCCCAATTTCAAGTAACTTTTTAAAGGAACCTTTTTTTTTTTTCGAGACAGGGTTTCTCTGTGAACCTTGGCTGTCCTGGACTCTCTCTGTTGACCAGGCTGGCCTCGAACTCACAGAGATCCACTGCCTCTACCTCCCTGAGTGCTGGGATTACAGGTGTGCACCACCGTTCCCATTTTAAAGTAAACTTTTTAGAAAAGCAGGAACAATTGTCTCGAAATATACTGAGAGAACGGAAGTTTGCTCATGAAGGGCAAGCAGACAGCCACCACTAAGCAGTAAACAAAGCCAGAACCACGCAGAAATGAGGGCCGGCCAGCAGGACTATCACTGGCTGTCCTCAGCATCTCGCCCTGTCTCTCCTCACCACCCACACTGGACCACCATCGCTGGGGTGTTGGGCTCTCATAGAATTTAAACAAAGAGGACAAAGTTAACTCATATTTTTAAAGTTGTGTATGGTGAGTTGTGTATGGTACATGCCTGTGTGTACATGGTAGTTGTGTGTGCTTCTGTGTGGTAAATTATATATGGGAAATGTGTTTGTGCATGCACGCATGTGAGCACGCATGCAGATGCCAGAGCAGGATCTTCTGTTAACTCTCACCCAATTGTCTTGAGACAGAGCCTGTTGGCCAGACTGAAAGCTCTCCATTTGGCTATTTTGGCTGGCCAGCAATCTCTTAGGATTCACCTGCTCCCATACCACAGTGTTGGGGCTATAGATACTACAGCCCTTGCCTGGCTATAAGTAAGTAAGTAAGTAAGTAAATAAGTAAATAAATAAATAAATAAATAAATAAATAAATAAATAAATAAATAAACGGTTAATAAATAGAATGGGTGCTGGGGATTTGAACTCAGGCCCTTATGCTTTCAGACCAAATACTCTTACCTGTTGAGCCATCTCCCTGGTTCTTTTTTATTTTTATTTTATTAAGAACAAATTTTCAGGGCTGGAGAGATGGCTCAGAGGTTAAGAGCACTGACTTGTTCTTCCTGAGGACCTGGGTTCAATTCCCAGTACCCACATGGCAGCTCACAACTGTCTGTAATTCCAAGATCTGACACCATCACACAGACATACATGCAGACAAAATACCAATGAACATAAAATTTAAAAAAAAAATTAAAAAAAAAAAAAAAGAACAAATTTTCCAGCCAGTTATGCTGGTGCACATCTTTAATCCCAGCACTGGGGAGGCAGAGGCAGGCGGATCTCTGAGTTCAAGGCAAGCCTGGTCTACAGATCAAGTTCTAGGACAGCCAGAACTACATAGAAAAGCTCTTTATTTCGAAAAACAAACAAAACGAAACAGAACAAATCCCCTCCATCTAGAAACAAAGAAGCCATTTTTTTTTTTGGTGTTAAGCAAGCTTAAGGGGTGGAATGGACATGCCTGCCTCACCCTCAGGAGCAGTGAGATTGTCTGTCTGGGCCAGCCCTTCCACGCCACCCTCTGAATTACACAGAGGCTTCGGGTCCAGCTATGAAATGGATGGAAATGTTTTCACATCCAGCCCCTAGGCCCACACGGGGATACAGCACTTCCTTTTCCCAGCAGTGTTCCTAGGCAGAGAGGGATACAGATGGCTGCCAGCGCTGCTCAGATCATCAACCGGACGTCCCTCAGCCATCCTAGCAGTAACGTTCTCACACCCGAGTGACGAAGCCTGACTTGCAATGGAAAAATGGGCTCCGAGCGCCTTGGCATGTGTGTGATCAAACAAGGAAAGTAAAGAACCTCAGGGCTGGAAGGATGAGCCTCCGCAAATATCACAGAACTCATCTGAGGACTGAACACTAATCTCTCCAGATGGGCTTAGAGACCATGCTTGGCTTTGAATAGTGATATTGATAATGGAGATGACGGTTCATTCCTTCTCAGTTTTCCATCACTATGGCAAAGCCCTGTTCTGATCCACCTATAACAATTGGTAAAAGGTTTATTTGACTCATAGAGTTAGTGGTTTTAGCGCATGGCTGGCTGTTACTACTGTTAGATTTATAAAAGAATGAGGCTGGTCAACCGATCTTCTAGGCAAGAGGTTTATTAGGTGGGTATGGAGCGAACGGGGGAACAGGACATGATGGGGAGAGAGAGAAAGGGAGAGGGAGTGCTCCAAGAGAGAGAAAGAGAAAGAGAGAGTAAGAGAGAGGAGTGAGAGAAGAAGCAAGAGAGCAGCCACGTGTTGTGTGGGAATGTCCCTTTAAGGGGCAAGGTAACCACGCCTTCCAGGTGTGGCCACCTGGCCACATGATGACATCATAAGTTGCTAGGTAACCCAGCAGGTTGTGTTCCAAAATACTGACAACTATGGCCTTCTGTAGCAAACTCATGGTGAAACTGAACTAGTCATGGTGAGAAAGAGAAGAGGGGGCTGGGATTCCAACATTTCCTCTGAGGACACACCCCCACTGATCTCACTGGGCCCCTGGCTCTTACGAGTCTCCACCATGTCACCATAGCTTCAAGCCGAGGCCCAGACTTTTTTGGTTTTGGTTTTGGCTTCTGGTTTTTCGAGACAGGGTTCTCCGTGTAGTCTTGTAGTCTTGGCTGTCCTGGAGCTCACTTTACAGACCAGGCTGGCCTGGGGTTCAGAGATCTGCCTGCCTCTGCCTCCGAGCGCTGGGGTTAAAGGCGTGCTGACCATGCCTGGCTAAGGCCCACGCTTTTAATGTGTGGCCTGTGAGGGACATTCCAGATCCATGCTACAGCGCGCTTCCAATAGCTACAGATAGTCAGTGGATAAACTGAGTGGGGGAAGGGATGAAAACCCTTCTGCCTCATTTCTGCTCCTCCTGGTTGAATAAACAGCTGTCTTCCATCCCTACCGGAGGCATGCCATCTCTTCACTGCCGCTGTCATTTACAGGTCCTCCTGCCAATCTGGGATTGGAGATAATCTGCCCTGGGCTCTGTGATTTCATTTGCTTCTCTAACGTCATGGTCGACCTAATACAGGCGCCAGGCCCTATGCAAAGTGCTCTATCTCTGCAGCATGAAGTCATCCATATTTGGTGGTGAAGAAACAGAAGCTCAGAAAAGATTGTAACTTTCCCAGGGTCATAACGATAGTAAAGGGGCAAAGTCAGATTTCCAAGCGGAGGGACATACCTGACCCTGCATTCTCTAGCCCTTTAGCATCACTGCCTCTCTGCCCCAGATAAAACCTGAGAGGTTCAGTCAGGCTGAGTTGTCTCCTCCGGGGCCCAGAGGCTAAGGGGCTCTTTCCTGGATTCTGGAGCCAGCTCTTTTGGCTGTGTTCACTGAGCCCCATAGTTTCGTCCGGGAGTCTAGAAGAGAGTGTACCTACTCGAGTGGAGCCTTGCATCAGCCACGCTCCGAAACCGAGGCTTAATTGCCCTGCGAGCAGCTTGTTAGAGGCTGTGTTGGCAGATGAGGAGAGCGGCGATAGACTCAGCCAATTAAGCAGCCAATGGTGCTGAACTAAATGTGACCTCCGAACTTAATTGTGGATGTGGTTTCTCAGCAGTTTCTCACCAGTCTGGATGGCGGGGGGGGGGGGGGGGGGGGGGGGGGGGGGGGGGGGGGAGTCGTAGAAGAAAGGAAGGGTGCGGGAGGGTGAGTGGTACAGGGTCTTTCATGCTCCCCTTTGTTTGTTAAGGGGACGGTGGCATCAAGGATTCAGGGAATTTCAGCACAGGAAAATTGTTGACAAGTGGCTTGCCTCTCTGCTGTAGCCCCCAGCAACAGGCAGGTAGAGGGCCTAGGCACAGAATAAAAACTGGAGCAGGCCTTACTGGGCGAAGTGTTTGTTCGCGGGCCTGAGGCTCAGTCTCAGAGGCACATTTCTAAGGAGGAGACCGTGCAGGTCAGGCCTGGGCTGCACGTCCCAGTTCACATACAGTATGGAGACTTCTCTCTCCTCAGTGCTCATGTTAACAGCCCGGTGACTGGGAGCCCGTTCAGTCCCCTCCATGGGCCAGGAAGGTTCCTGCAGCACCCTGTCCGGATCACTGACTCTGGAGGACAGCGGGGTCAAGGATTCAGAGGAAAAGAACCGGTACCATCTCCACGGCTGGTGGGAACTGCCTGCCCTGCTGTGGAGCAGCTGGTGCTTGGATTAACCTACAAGAAGGGGTCAGCCTCCAGCCTGCAGCACCTCCAAACTCAACCGAAGTTCCAAGGTCAGGTCCCCCTGGAGAACCCGGGAGCCACAGAACTCGTGGGGAGCCCCGGCAGCAAGGCATTACCCACCAAGGTATTGCTCCCGCTCCTGCCCCTGCAATCTGGGCTCCTTTGCACCGTCTGTCTCCTTCAGCCAGGAGTTCAGAACATGCTACCTCAAAGTGTGCCATCTTGTCATTTGAGAAAACAGCAGACGTGGGTTACAGAAACCTGGGCGCTCACCGCTGCTCTCCCTTCCGAAGCAGACATTAGGCCCAAGCTGGAGAAGGCCACTGTGACGCCTGCAGGAAGACATCTTCAGCTCACTCACCCTGCTTGCTCTGTGCTCACCCCGTAGACCAGGCTGGCCTTGAACTTACCATCTGCCTCCAGCTTTCCTGCACTAAAGGCACACATGGGTGCCACCATGCCTGGATTTTGTTTTTTAAGATAGGGTCTTAAAAAAAAAAAAAAAAAAAAAAGCTGTCCTTGAACTTCTTAAGTAACCGAAGCCGGCCTTGAACTACTGACTTTTTACTCTTGCTTCCACCAAAAGGTACAGGATTATAGGCAGGTACCACCACACCAAGCACTGTAAAATCTGTACTGATAAAACTGCATGTTTTCCTCCCATGAGTGTGTGTGTGTGTGTGTGTGTGTGTGTGTGTGAACAAAGGAGCCATGGAGTAAATATGAAGGTCAGTGGACAAATCTTTGGAGTTGGTTTTCTCCTTCCACCAATTTGGTACCAGCAGTCAAACTCGGGGTCAACCAGCTTGGCAGCAGACACGTTTACCTGCCAAGCCATCCTGCCGTCCCCCAAGAATGAGGGTTCCTTAATGCTGCTGCTGGCTTTTTAGGAACACGGCTTTCCCCAAAGTGTTTTTGCTTAAAACTGTAGGGGCAGAATCATTACTTACGAGAAACAAGCCCTTAAAGAGAAAATTTTATCACCTTCGGGCTGAGTTCTTTATTGTCCGAGCCTTTTTGAAACTCATGGGTCTCAGATAAACACCTGTTTTAACAAGGCTTCATAGGGAACCACGTCATCCTCTATGTCATGTTTCCTTCTTCCTGTGTCTCTGTAACTTCTTTTTCTTTTCTCTTTTTGTTGGGGTGATGTACTGAGCAGCACAGTCTGACCTGGAATTCATTATGTAACCTCCAACTTGCAGTGATCCTTCTACCTCAGCCTCCCCAAAGAGGCATAAGACACTTTATTAGGCTAGGCCTTTTTGTTTTGTTTGTTTGTTTCCTAACCCCGAACCTTTCCTAATGGGAAACTTTTTCTTTTGGGAGTATTACAGAAACGACACCGAGCTAAGCAGAGTTCTGCCAGCCTTCTTCATCTATCCGTACACTGTGACTTCCCCGGTGGGGAAGTGGCTTGTCCACTTAAGCTCCATGGCCGTGAGGGTCCGTTAGGAAAACCTGTCTTCCTGTCTGACCCTTGGCAGCAGATGTCCCAGCCCTGGGGTACACCCGTGGGTCGTCCACTGTAGAAAGCTCCGCTCTGGTGGCCACTGGGATTCCGGGCCCCTGCCCCCCAATCTCTGCAGCAGGTCTGAACCTACTCCACAACCTCTAGTCCTGGGGCTGTCCCCTGGAGCCCTGCTGGAGAGCGAGTGCCTTTGAAATCAGATGAGGGCGTCGAGCGGCAGCTGTGTTTGTTTTCCAAATTAAAGGTTGAATCATTAAAATTATTGTTTTCCTGGAAATAAAGAGATTTAAACGGACCTCTTTTCTCCCCCGCTGCCTCCCTCCTCTTTTTCTAATTTGTCTCCAAAGGACTCGAGCTCCGATTTAAATAGCAGAGGATTATCTGTATTTCCATCTTGGGGCTTGAGTGGCTCCATAAGAATCCTTATCTGAGCCGGCCTGGGGACACGCGGCCACTGGAGCTGAATTCTTTCCAGTATTAGCAGCCATTCAAATGGATAGAGAGGCAAAACTGAACCCCGTCCTTTAGTGTGTGGGGCCTCACAGGTGGTCTCAGGCCTTTCTTAGGTGTTTCTTCCTCGCCATCTTCCAAGGAAGGAAGGCTGAGTACCCTGGGATCTTAAGACTTCGCTGCAGAGAGGAGGGAGAATGTGTAAAATAAGCAAGTGTAAAGTGCTTAGGAAAGACAGTAGGTACTCAGCTAGTCGGTTACCTAGCTGCTGTTGATATATTTAAGGCCTATGAAAGATGTTTGAATGGAGAGCCGGAGGTTATTTTGGAGGATGGTGTGACATGACCAATGCATGGAGTGGTGGTCCTCAGAGAGCTTGTAAACTAGCAGGCCTTATGCCATGCACACACAGCATGACATCCAGCGAGGAGGAAAACAACTATCTAAAAACGAAGCACAGTCGCTTGACCTGTGTCACGTCCTGTGACCTTGCCCGTAGCCATTTCTTCATTCTCCACTTGCGGGTAAATGAAGTAAGAAAGATGTCTCTTGCTGTCCAGCTAGTAAAAGCCCAGAGGCTGGTGATGACTTTGCTACCTCCAAGAGGTCCTCATTAGAGCTATGAAGAGCTAGCGATCAACCCCAAGGCCTCTAAGTTGTCCATTAAAAAAAAAAAAAAATCCCTGAACAGAAATTAGAGTGAGGAAAACGACGAGCCCTACTTCACACCATTAAACAGAAGTCAAGCCCTGCATTTTAAATTAATAAAAGAAGTGAAGTGGGCAGAGTGCTTCTACGATCATAGCCCTCAGAAGTGGCCCGTTAGTTCAAGGCCATCCCAGGGAACATAGTAAGAAAACGTTTAGCCAGACAAACAAAATAAATGTACAAAGTAGACTTCCTGCAAACAGCCAAGCAGTCTTCCCCAGACTCTAAAAGCATGCTGAGCTGGGAGAAGGCAGCTGGTGCCAGGAGGCAGTTCCTCTCCTCCTTTCCACCTGACATCTGATACTCCACCCCCACAAGCCTGTATTACTTAACGACGTAGAACTGCCCTTTCTCCTGAAGTCGACCTCCAGAGGGGTGTTCATTTCTGGTTCCCACAGGTGTGTGCTGGTTTCAGCCACCCTGGCTGTTGAGAAGCTGCAGGTGGAAATTTAAAGAAGGCAAGGTGGGCCTCTCTAGGTCAAGGGGGGACAGTTGATACAGGGGCCATCTGCCTTGCTGTGCTCAGGAGACACCCGCTCCCTTTTAGACTGAAGCCAGTTACACAAAATAAGGCTGCTTTTAGCTGAGCGTTTATCTCTGTGTGTGGTGTATGAGTGCGTACATGTGAGGGCACATGCAAACGGAGGCCAGAGGCTGAGATCAGGTGTCTTCGACCATCATACTCTGCTTTGTTTGAGACCCAGTCCCTTGACGAGCCTGGAGCCTACCAAGCCAGCCAGGCTGGCAGGTCAGTGAGCTCCGGGGGTCCACTTATCTCTGCCTCCCCACGGCAGAGATTTCAGACCTGGATTGCCACTCGCATCTTTTTACATAGGTGCTGGAATCCAAACTCAGACCCTCACGCTTGTGCAGGGAGAGCCGTCTCTCCCACCCAACATTCTCCTGCTCCCGGCTTCCTGTTCAGCCAAGCAGTGAACAGTTTCTTCTGCTGTAAGCTACTACCGTGATGATCTGTCCCGCATCGACCCGAGCACGTATGGGCTGAACCCTTTGAAACTGTGGGAACCACAAGCCAAAGCAAACCCTTCTTCAAGATGGATCCTCAGGTGTTCTGTAGAGGTGATGAGGAAAGTCGCTTGTCAACAGCTTACTCAGGGACTGTCAGGAATTGCCACACTTGTCTTACTTCCTTTTCCATCTTTACTGAAGTTTGTTTCTTAAAGAACATAGTAGAAATGTGGCTTCAGCCCCACAGACTTCAATAGACATCTTACGCCAAAAAGGACCTTTTCTTTTGCATCTACGCTATTATCACACCTACCAGAGGTGGCAATAATTCCTTCTGATCCATCTTGTCCTTGGATGATGAGGAACAATTCCTAAGGAGTAGAATCAAGGAAAAGCCTCCCCAGCCGCTGGGCATAAGCATGAGCCTCCTGCTCTGAGCCTCAGTCAGAACCTTGCTCTTCATTTTAAACAGATGGAGATTTGCCATAAATATCTGCCCCAGTATCTTCCAGCAGCACGGGAGTTCCTCCGTCAACACCAAGGCTGTCTCTAACCCAGGAGCAGGAGCATTTCAACGACAAGGGTGGTTTCAAGCTGTACCGGAGATCAGAATTGCCTGGCAGCTTGTTAATATTTTCGTTTCCGGGCTGGTAAGATGGCTCAGTAGGTAAAGGTGCTTGCTGCCAAGCCTGACGTGCTGAGTTCGATTCCCAGATCCTACATGGTAGAGAGACTTGACTTGTGACCCGACTTCCCCTCAATCCACTTCTAACTCAGCATCTCCAGGGATGGCCCAAATTCTGCATTTCTAGCCAGTTCAAAGAGTTTGCTAGTCCAAGGCCCACACTTAGGGAGCTACAGTAAACCCCACAGGTGGGTCTATTTTAAGATAAATCTGGTGCCTGTGCCACTGAGACCAGTGAATGGCTGCCTGGGATTTCAGGAGCCCTCATGCTGGGGGTCATCTCTGTGTCAGCAAGAATGGGGACTCTATCAACACACTAGAGTCATTTTTGAGGTTGGCACACTTGGGCCCTGATTTATCTGTTCTTACAAACAGATTTCTGTTGTTTGATTATCTGCAGCTCAACTTTGTTCTGCCGTGATGGTTGCCAGACTGACTGGAGCAGATGAGGGCCTGGCATAGCATCTTTGTATGAATTAGAAAAAGATGCTTCTCCCAGCAGAGGATGGGAAAAGATGTCTCCTTCCAATGGTAGGCGAGGCCCTGAAGAGAATAAAAGGAAGTCAGCCAAGCCCTGGGACAAGCCACAGCTCCTCTTGCTTCGGATACAGTTCTCTAAGGGGCCAGGGTTTGTTCCTTTGCTGGTTGTTTGATGGACTCTTCCTTATGACCCAGGCTGGCTCACTCTCTTTTGAAAAAAGTGTGTGTGTGTGTGTGTGTGTGTGTGTGTGTGTGTGTGTGTGTGTCTGTGAAGAGGTCAACTTCCAAGAGTCAGTTCTCTAATTGGCTCTACCAACCATATGGACTGCAGAAATTAAACTCAGGTTGACAACCTTTCCAGGCACATAGCTTTACCTGCGGAGCAGTCTTAAAGGCCCTGTTGTTAACCTTTATCCTCCTCCCTCAGTTTCCCAAGTTCTGAGACCACAGGCAAGTACCACAGCTCCCAAGAGGCCAAACTTCATATCATTGAATCTCAGCCTCCCAGGGAGGTCTTGGGTCCTTGGCTTGTCCCAGGGCTTGGCTGGCTTTCTTCTGTTCTCGTCAGGACTTGCCCACAGCTGTGAAGAGACGTGGTTTCCCATCCTCTGCCTGGAGTAGCATCTTTTTCTAATTCGCACAAAGGTGCTGCGCCAGGCCCTCATCTGCTCTAGTCAATTGCTCCTGCCATTGATCCCGGGTTGAGTGAGTTCCGTCCGGCTCTCACCCCATTCCCAGCCCTAGCCCTCCTCACCCTGCCCCCCACCCCAACCCTGGACTGAGCCTGCACTTTTGAGCTTGTCCCTTGTGAGCCTGGCCTCTGCCTGAACTGCCCACCTCTGGTTCTGTCAAGGCTCAGGCCGAAAACAGCTGGGGTTCCTGAGAAACCAGATCCCCACCTACCACCCAGCTATGCTTTGGGGTGAGACCGGCAGAAACTGGAGGGAGCTGAACAAAGCGGTCTCCACTTAATTACTTCAGAATTTCGAGGACATTCAAGATCCCGGGGGTTAAAATTAAATCTAGTACCTGAACCAAGTGAACCCTCACTGATAGCTCTGATAGCTCTTCCTACATTGAAAAACTTGCCTGAAGGCACAGCTTTACCCCAGAAACACTGAGTTTCTCAGTGAAGCTACTGCGTAGACCTCACGCTGGCCTGGTTTTTCTCATTTCTCAGACAGATCACTCTTGGAGCTTGTATTTCTGTCTATACCAAAGTTGGCTAGCCAAGGAGGTAAATCACTAAACTAACTGAGGTGGCCATGTGTCTCGATTTGGAAAAGGAAGTGGTTGGACACCTTCATCCCTCTTCCTACCCAATAAACACTCACAGCCACTGAGGGCCTGGAAAGGCTGAGACACTCAGTACCACAGTGGACCAAACGAACAAGACCCTTGTCCTCTAACTGGACACACTCCGATGGAGGAAACAGACGGCAACTAAATGGGTAAAAATACATAGAAAAAGTAAAGTGGATATGGTGAAAGAGTAAAAGGGGAAAGCGTGAGATTGTTGAAGTGTCAGGCATGAACCCGCCATAGAGCGCGGGGACCAGTCATCAGCCAGATGTCCTTTTGCTCTAGTTATGGGCTGTGCTTTAAAGTGTCCTTCCAAACCTAAGAGACTTTAAGAGGGAACTACAGTAAGCCAGGGGGTGGGAATGCCCCGGGCTGAGTTGCAGTGTTCAGTGCTTGATCTGTAGGGTTAGAATGGCTCAGAGCACCGAGTGTAGGGTGTGACCTGCTGTGACAGGTTCGGACCACCCAGAGGCTCTAAACTGACCTGAGGACGGCGAGTCTCTGGATAGACTGGATAGGGATCAAGGGAAAGGGGCAGAAACGGACCCTGCAGGGTCTGATGACTTCTGTTCAGACTTCCCTTCCGAGAGAGGATGAATGACAGGTCAGCAAATGACCGGACAGGAGGAGGTGATTCAGGAGTAAGAAACGCAGAGCATTTTCCAAGGATACCTTGCTTGGAGAAATGCTTGAATTTCTTGAATTTCAACTGAAGTGCAATTGCCTTGAGGCGAGGCCAAGGACTAGGAATTGAAAAATATGTGGAAAGCCAAGATCCAGGAAAGATGTCTTAGAACTACATTCTTATCTACTTGCTTTTGTGCATGTGCAGAAGTCCACAGGAGTTGGTTCGTCTTCCACCACGTAGATGGAACTCAGGTCATTGTGACAAGTGCCTTTACCTGCTGAGCCCCCTGACAGGCCCAGGGAGAAGGACATTTATCTTAGGAAAAAGGCCCCAGTGTTGCCTGCACATGCTGCCCAGAAAGAGTGCCGGGGCGGCTGTTCCAGAGCTGCGATGTCAGTGCCACCCTGGCTCCCGAAAAATGTGTGGGCATCAATGGGAACCTGTCAGTCTGCTCAACACCGAAGCAGCCGTATGTTGGTTTATTCTCCTTCTAACCGAAGGATGAGCTCCTGGTCCCAGAGGGACTGGGTCAAACACACAAGGTTCCTTCCCTCGGTAGCCAGGGACTCTCCTAGAGGCTCTCGATTCCCAACTTTTCACAGAATCCAGCGAAAGCCCACCCTACGGTCCAAGTAGCCCTGACATCCTCCTCCTCGTCACCCAAGCCTGCCGATGCCAGGCCACATCCGGCTTCTCAGTGCCCTCTCTGTAAAAGCTGCAGGAAGGAAAGGTGTGTAAGCCTTTGCCATCTGGTCCCGCCAGTCAAACCCTTAGCGTCTGGCCAGCCATCCGCCCCTGCATTCCTGCTGGTTCCTCCCTTCCCTTGTTATCATCCTGGGTGACCTCAGTCCTCATGTCAGTGACCTGACCCGTCCTCTGGCTGCCCCTTCTGTACCCTCCTCCATGCTGGTGACCTTTGGTCATGGAATAGCAACCACAGCTGGACCACATTACAGGGCTCTGCTTCTCCTTTAAGACCTAGAGCTAGGGTCAACTCTTCAGCCTCGACCTCCTAACCTGCCGCATCCCCCCACGCCACCTCGGCCAGTTCTTGGGCCTCAGAGGCTTCTCTCATTTTTCAATACTTTCTAACACACAAGTATCATCTCTGGCCTGTATTTATTTATTTGATGACTGATTTTTTTTTCTTTTTTCAAAAAAAGGTCTCTCTCTATTGTCCAGCTGGACTTGATACTCAGCAATTCTGCCTCAGTTTCTCAAACGGTATTGCAGGCATGAGCCACCACACCCAGCCAGCCAGTCACACACACACACACACACACACACACACACACACACACCACACACAAAGGACCATGTCTTTTCTTCTGGGTCTTATTCCCCTGCAACAAAAACTGCTGAGCTGAAGGAAGGAAACATTTAGGAAATGACCTTCTCTCCCAGGATGATAGCTGCATCTATTCTATAATTACTGGAGGCTTTATAGTTCTCAACACTTGGTATGTGTTGCCTCTCGTTTGAGACACAATGGAACTTCGTCCTAGCTTTGACGGAAATAAGAACTAAATCCTGATCAGAAACTTTCAGGCAAAAGTTTTCATGGAAGGGAAAAAAATGGGTTGAGGTAGGGGACTGCATTGGATTTCTGGAGACTGGGCTGGGGCTGACAGAAAGCAGGCAGTCATCTTATCAGGCTGCCCGAGTGGTCTGAGGTGGGTGAGTTTTGTTAGTCATGAGGACAGCATTTTTAGAGAAATCTCTTCCTCGAAGTTTAAGGGATTTTCTCAGGTAAGATACAGATCTGTGGGCAGCTCATCCTTGGAGACATCTTGGCATTTTCCTGTATCTCGCGGGGTGATGTTTCTCTCTCCCTTTCTCTTGATAAGATAAGGGAAGAGGGGGAGGAGGGACAGCCACCTTTCAGTCACTGTTGACAGGGAAAGAGAAAGATTGCTGGTGGGTAGCAGGCTTTATGGATTAAGGGTGTGAGAACCTGTATCTCTTGTTCCCACAAAGGCCCCTTTGTCTGTTTCACCTTCCCTTGGCCTCACAAGAACCAAGAGGCAGATAGGATTGTTACTCCCATTTTGGTATATGAAGAAGCCCGATGAACAGAGGGAAAAGTCACTCGCCCAAGGTGACATAGTTAAAAGTAGGACTCAAACCCAGAACCCCCCATGCTCTACTGGCATTGGAAAGATAGAGGGAGGAAAGAAAGAAGGAAGGAAGAAAAGCTTTCAGGATATTCCAAAGAAAAGCTTGAGAAGTGTGGGATGTGACAAGGAGTGCCACCAGTTGGGGGGCGCACACAAGACAAGCTCTGTCACTGTGCCTCCGTGAAACGAAGGAAAGGACCCATCTAGGCCGCACAGGTCACGAGTTAGAACTCGAGCTCCAGAGCTTGTGGTGGCTGAAGCTTTGGCAGAACTCGACAGTCTCGCCAGATCAGGCTCGGCTGTCACTTAAGAACAGATGCCTTATGGGTGTCGCATCTCTGAAAGTAATTCACGGATACCAGCTCGCTGAGTCCCTATCGGCATGTCTGCTTGGCAATCAACAAACACTTCCCAAAACAGTCGTAGCAGAGGACAATGAGAACCAGGAGAGGATGTGGGAGGCTGCCTTTCCCACCCACTGCCAGGGAATGTGGCCGCCACAGCATTTTTCTGGCAAGAGTCAGGCAGTACATGCAGAATGAAACTAAACTCCTACCTCTCAAGATACACACACACACAAAAAATCAACTCAAAAGAATCAAAGACTTAAATTAAGACCTGAGGCTTTGTACTTACTAGAAGAAAACATAAGGGAAATGCTCCCAGACATGGGATTGGAATAGATCTTTTTGGATAAGACCCCCCCAAAACACAGACAAAAGTAAAAAATGTACTAATGGGATTATATCCAACTAAGACCTTCTACACAGCAAGGGAAACAGTTGTCAGTGTGAAGGGACAACCAGCACAGTGAGGGAGGATACTTACAACCTTTCCACTGGCAGAAGCTACATATCCAGATATTATAAGGTACAACAACAGCCTGGTGAAGGCCATCCTATCAAAAACCGGGCAAGTGAGCCAAATGGACATTTCTCAGAAGATGTGTAAATGATCTCAAGTTAGATGAAAATGTTCAACATCACTGAGCAGAATCACAAGCCAAAGGCACAATGAGCCAGTACCTCAGCCTAGTCAGAGCGGCCATTATTCGAGGGACTAAGTGATAAACGCTGGTGAGGACACAGAGGGAAGAAAACTCAAACACAGGTGGTGGGGGTGGCCACTGCGGGAAACAGTGCTGGTTGGTTCCTGCCAACTTCACATAAATCTAGACACATCTGGGAGGAGAGAATCTTAACTTTAAAAATGCCTCCACGGGATTGGCCTGGAGGAAAGTCTGTGGCGTATTGTCTTAATGGCGGATGTGAGGGAGCCCAGCTCACTATGGGTGGCACCACCCCAAGGCAGGTGGCCCTGGGTGCTATCAGAAAGCAGGCTGAGCAAGCCATGGGGAACAAGCCAGCACACAGCTCCCCTCCATGGCTTCTGCTTCCATTCATGACTCCAGGCTCTTGCCCTGACCTCTCGCAGGGACAGACTATTAGTTACCTGAAAGAGTAGGATGATATAAACCCTTTCCTCCATGTTGTTTTTGGTCATGGCATTTTATCCCATCAATAGAAACCCTACCTAAGACAATTATGGAGATTCCTTTCCATCAGCGGTGCTTGACCCACAGGTCAAGATCTCAGAGGGTCACATATCAGATATTCACACTGCTACTCATAGTGGCGGCAAAATTATAGTTGTGAATTAGCAACAAAAATAATTTTGTGGTTGGGGGTCACCATAACATGGAGAATGTATTAGAGAGTCTCAGCATTAGGAATGTTGAGAACCACTACTTTACATACAAAAAATAGAACTACCATCTGAACCTGTACTCTCATTACTGGGTATTTATCCAAAGAAATGAACTCTTACAAGAGGGAGACACTTGCACTCTCTTGATGATTATAGCACCATTCACAGCAGCCAAGATCTGGTACCAACCAAGCTGTTCCATCAAAGTGTGAATGAATAAAGAAAGTATGGTACATGTGCCTAATAGACTACTACTGAGCCACAAAAAAAAAAAAAAGTCCTGTCATTTATATCAAAGAGGGCAGAACTAAAGGATATCACGCTAAGTGAAACCAGCCAAGCACAGAAAGACAATTCTTTCTGTTCGCATTTATTTGTAGAAACTTAAATATTGATCTTAAGCAAGAGAGTGGGACAGCAGTTACTAAGAACTGGAAAGGGTACAGAATCGTGTGGGAACTGAAAGAAATTAGGGTAAGAGCCAATGAAACATAGCTGGATACAAAGATTGAGTTCTGGCGTTCCACAGTAGAGTTGGCTAGCCACAGTCCACAACAGTGTTTTGAAATAGAAGAGTAAGAGCCTGGAGAAATGGCTCAGCAGTTCAGAGCACTTGTTTTCCTAGAGGATACAGGTCTGTTCCCCGAACCAACATGATGGTGACAGCTGTCTATCTATCACGCTCTAGTCTAGTTCTGGCCTCCATGGGACACGTGGTACACAAACACACATGCAAGCAAACACCCATCCGCATAAAAATAAATAAATATAAAATCAAAACAAAAACAGAGTAAGGTTTTCCAGCAAATAGAAACATTTGAGAAGACAGAAATCTTTATTTCACCCTGATAGGGTCACTACACACTGCGTACAAATATTGATTTATTTTATTAGGTCATAAAGATAAATAGATATTAAATTACAAAATAAAGCGAAAAATTTATTCAGGTTTGGTGGCACATGACTGTAATCCCAGTACTGGGGGGGAGGGGGTGCTGGCTGAGGCTGGAGGGTTGCTGCAAATTCAAGGCTGGGATTGCCTAGCAAGTATCAGCCAACCAGGGCTACATAGCAAGATGGCTGGTGGGATGCACTCATTCATGCCTTCAGGGGGATCCGCTTAGGTGTCCTGGCTGTGACAGAGAAAGTCACTCTGTAGCCATCACCAGGTAGCATTTACTCCCTGGCCAGTCTTCTTTATACTCATAGCCACAGTGCTTACTTGACCCTAAGAGACATCTGCTGACCTTTCTCTGGCCTCGCCTTCCATACTGATACTGTCACACTAGCTCCCTTACCCACGCTGTTCTGTGTGCCCATTTCTTTGAACTCCCGGGTTTCCAAAAACTGCAGTTTCTTACCTTCTAGCTTGGGAAGACGTCTGGCTGCTTCTTAAGTGGAGAAAGAATTAGTAAAATTCACTCCCAAAACCGCGGTTACATTTTCATGCATTTTTGGAGTGTGTGCCTGTGTGTGTGAGCTCATGCTATAAAAACCTCATGCTCCCTTGGGGATGAGCTGGAGTAGTAAGCAGCTGAACCAAACCCAACCCATTTGGATAGAGCAAAAAGCAAAAGTTCTTTTCTCCTGGGGGTGACTTTGAGGTTTGAACTGAGGAGACAAGTGGAAGTGAGAAGTTATCCCAAGGAGGTAACAGCATGGCCTGCTGCTTTGTATTTGATTGTCATTATTCTGCTCCCAAGGACTGCTTGCTGTCTTTTATAAGCAGACACTCACATACCCTAGAAGGATGTTTATAACCTTGCCTAAGAAATTATTCCTGATTGGCTAAATAAAAAGCCTACACCAGGGAAGGACAGAAGGAAGGGGCGGAGCTATGGTTTGAGGGCTTTGGGGACAGAAGGATCATGGGAGAGAGAGACAGGAGGAGGACAAACAGAAGGCAGAGCCGCCGTGGGTTAGTGTGGAGAGAGGCACACGGCCAGATCAGCATGGATGGAGGAAGCAGCCCAGATGAGAAGAATAAGAAAGTGTTTATGGAATTATGGGTGGGAAGTAGCCCAGATAGAAATTATTAGAGCAATTGGTATGGGAATGGGGGCCAGGAGGTAAAGGTATTTTAGAGGGTTAATATCTGCCCAGCCTCAGGTAAAATAAGGTTTATCTAAAATCTGTCAGGCATCTGTGTCTTTTACTGACTTGGTAGCAGGTTAGATAAGACTGAAGGAATAATTACAAGCTTTAATAGAAAAACATTATTAGACCATTTTATATTTTCTCCAACACACGGAGACCTGGGAGGCATGCTGGGGCCTGGCCCACTGGGTCCTTTGGGAGGCCATTTGGCATTGTATACGAGATCTCTCCAACTCCTTCCTTCAGGTTCCCGGTTCCTTGCCTGGCTTTGCCATTACTTTGTGTCTGAGGCAGAGGAATGACTGCCGGACACCTAGGCTGTAGAACGGGGACACTTGGGTTGGAATTTGACGCCGCTCCTTCCTGGTGAAGGGGCTTTAAGTAAGTCTGTCTCCTCTGGGCCTCGGCGGCTTTCTCTGCCAAGAGGAAATTCGAATGCCCACGGGCATCGACGGGAATAACTGCACAGGGCAGGTAGCACCTGCTGGAGAGGCAACTCTGATTCAGGGAACCTGTGAAGAAAGGCTCCACCACCCAGGGAGAAGCTCACTCTGCCGCCAGGGAGAAAAGAAAGGGGCTCTCCAGTAACAGGATTTAGCTGTTGCCTACAGATGCAGATCCTCCTCTGGCACACTGGTTCTGAACTTGGAAAGTTTTCATCTAATGCTCCAAAGAATCCTCTTTTCTTTTCTTTTTTTTTCCAGGTGAGAAGGGAAGAGATGTGCATCTAAGCAAGAGTGAGCCATTTATTTCTGCCTATCTGACAGAGCCCAGGTTGAAATCAGTGGCCTTGACAACTGTTCGGTTACCAAACAGTTGCATGGGTTCTGTAAGGGAGGCCTTGGCCCTAATCTACGCTCTGACATAACCCATGTGATCGTAGGCTGGCCATTTGCCCCCTCTCAGGGCCTTGTTGCTTCGTGTGAAGTGATCAGCCAGGATCAGAACTTTTCTTGATCTCTTCCATCCCAGAGGAGGTGCTGCTGTTCCTCAGTGGTAGGTGGTGAGGTGTAGCCCTATCTTCCCAAGGAGTGCTAGGATTAACCGCCATGGCTTCTGAAAATGAACATTCCAAAGCTCCTGCCACCATCCGAGGAAAGCATCACAGATTGGACTGACTCTCCAGAACTCTGATGAGTAGCAAAGCGGGTCCTGGAAGAGGCAGGGAATGAGAACTGTTCACTCCCCATGCAAATGTCACCAGTGGTCTTGGTCACCAGAGACAGTCCACTGCCGCCTGAGATTGAAAATTGGTCTGGCCAATTTTCAGCTTTACGGTGGTGTACAAGCCATACACATTCTATAGAACCCACGCATCGAATTTTGCACTGGAGCCTCCCTCCTTCCCTGCTGCTAGCAATGGGAAACAAGGTATGTTCTCTCTATGCTGGGCACGCATGCGGTTCTTGGCCACATGATTATAAGCTGTGTTACTAAACCATGATGGTCTACAGGTTGGATAAGATCAGCATGTCTTCAACGTCTTCGGCTGACGAGGGATTTACAGGGCAAAACTCTGTCATAAGTCAAAAAGAATCTGTGCTCCACAAAAGAAAATAATCTTGGGACTCCAGCTGGAAAAAAACTCCTCCCTGCATGCCACAGCCCCTCATGATCCTAGCATGACTTTCATGAATGTACCCTGAGGGCAAGGTGATCGTGTGGTCTAGAGAGAAACTGGTACCTCAGCTCCACTTTGGGGCACAGGAGATTCCCCCAGGTCTCCAGGGACAATGAGACCCCGTTACTCCGGAGTCAGTACATTTCACTGAAATTACCCGAGGGCCTCTCTGCAGGCTGCTCTGGGGAAGAAAGGGCTGGCCACTGCGGATTGCTCACATCTCACACAAGCCAGTGTGGGAGAGGGAGCAGGTGGTCCAGGGACCCACCTAGTGTGTCTCCCCCACCACCACCACACACACTTCTTTTACAACCACAAAACGGCAGCAGGACAGATAATGGCAACAAGAAAATGGGAGCGCAGGGTGTCGGGGAGAAGACACTTTGCCTGAGCTGTATGCTGACAGCTCAACTCCCCTGGCCCACCACCCCCCAGCTGGTCCCACGACCTGGGTCTTTGTGCCTGCAGCCTCCCTTCAATGGTCCACATTGTTTGGGGAATCTCTTCCTTTTGTTTTTCCATCCATTTATGCCTCGGCTCATTTGTTTTCCATTCTCGGGAGCAATTCATCTGTTCTCAGGCCCCATCGATGTCTTTCTCGCCTTGATTCCTAAACAAGATGCTCGGACAGGCCCATTGTCTTAAGAGTGGGCAGCTCACCACGTTCAGGAAAAGTTGTGTTTTCAAGAGAGGAGCCAGTAGGGATTCCAGGTTTTAGCCATGGTAACTCCTGGGAGGTTTGGCAATGGTGCCGGGGCTGTGTGGCCTGCTCTTTGTCCTCTTGTCTTGATTTAGATCTCAGGGTAAGGAAAACCTATGTTCCACCAGGAACGGTGGGCAGAGCCCCTGTAATCCCTCTGTGCATCTCTGCTCCTCAGGCATGGTGCTTACACTGCATGAAAAGAACAGAGACACCGGTGTCTCCTTCCCACTGGCTGCGGATACATAGCCCCTTGTGACTGTTGAAGAGAAATAGATTAGAGGGAAGAGGGAGAGAGACAGTGAGGTCAGAGCAGTTTGGGCCCAGGCAGACCTTTATCCAGTCGGGGCGGAGGCTCTCAAAAAAAGAAAAAAAAGGTATCCTGGGCCAGGTGTGGTGACACACACCTTTTATCCCAGCACTGGGGAGGCAGAGGCAGGTGAATCTCCGAGTTCAAAGCCACCCTGTGCTACAGAGTGAATCCCAGGACATCCAGGGCTATTCTGAGACAGAGAAACCCTGTCTCAGAAAACAAACAGAACTACCTGGGAGCCCCAGAAAGGAGCGTAGGGGCAGTTATACCAAAGGTGGGAAGGAGGGGTGTCCAGTTCCCCTGAGCTCCTAAGCTGCAGGTTTTTTATTTGCTGACAGCACAGAAGGCTCCAAACCGAGAAATAATAGCATCTCTTGACAGCCCCACCCCCACCCCAGAGACTGTCACAGAATGACAGGGGAAGACACAGCACTGCAGGACTGTTCGACTCTCCCCGGACCAGGGATAGGTGAAATAAGCCCTAAAGGAGAAGAAAGATGCCATTCAAAGGGGAACTATTTTCCTTAAAGGTATATTACAGGTGAGTTGAAGCTCCAGGGAATGTATCAAACTCTCCATCCTTGTGTGGCAAGAGCTGTGTAGATGTATACATATGTGTATCTGTGTGTATACATATACATACATGCCCACACACACACTTAAACATGGCCACCGTGTGAAGAAGGAATGCTGAGAAATCCTGCAGGCCCCGCTGAGCCAGGGGGAGGCCTCTCGTTGAACTGAAGGCACAAAGCTAGCTCTTCAGCATGGTGGCCGCTCAGCACTCTTGGCAGAAACACTTGGCTCTAGCAGGAAATCTCAGCAGGGCGGCTTGTTTCTGCTCATCAAACACTGGTAGCTTTCAAGGAGAGCGGCGGAGAAATGGGAGAGATGCGTCTGATCGCATTCCGGCTGTGCGTCAGCACTTTTCTGAGGTTAACGCAGTTCCGGGTTTGAAAGAGAGGCAGTGGCTCTCCTTGTGCCCCCACAGACTGAGCCAGGGAAACAGTGGGCAGGGGGTTGCCTGCACCCCAATTGCCCTCCTCACATCCCTGGAGAGACCCCTTATGGAGAAGCTAACGAAGGAGTTCACCCTAAGCACCGGGCTGCAGGTTACACTCTAGAAAGGGAGAGCCGGGAAAGAATTACTTGACTCTATTTGTGGCTTCTCTGTAGCCAACCCCACCCCATAGTTTCTTGTCCGGGTCACTCCTGCTGTTCCCACCGATGACGACACAGGGAGGAGAAAGTGGAGCGTTGACCTGACAGACACAGGGTTTATGCCTGCTCATCCTCAAGGAGAAACAATCTGTGACACCCTGGTGAAGGAGGTAGGCCCAAGGCTCCTCCCAGCAAGGAGCTTCCTGTAACGGAGAGCCAGAATTTCTTCTGCTCAGGAGATTCTGGGAGTAGTACGAGACATCTGGGTACCACAACTTCATACCCAGCCTATAGAAAAGAGGGCAAAGCAGGAGGGATTCACTGCTAGAGACCCACCTCAAAAGTCCAAAAGGACTGCTTTGAAGAGTACAAAGCCACGTGTTACCCAGAAGGCTTAGGGCCAAAACGATTAAGAAAAGAGGAATTAAGCAGACTGCTGATAAATACAACACCTGATATACAGTAGTCTCTCTCTCTCTCTCTCTCTCTCTCTCTCTCTCTCTCTCTCTCCAGGCTGATTTCTCATAGTTCAGATTACCTACAGTCAACTACAACCTGAAAATAATACTTAGGAATTTCCAGGAAAGAAGTGCACACTCTTCCAAGTGGCATGGTGATACCTTGCGTTCCCCTCCCGGGTCGCTACCTCAGCCCTTAGCTCGGTATATCCACACTGGATTTGTTACCTGCCCACGAGTCACTGAGGAGCCATCTGTTACCAGCTGTCCTGGTAACACAGAGCTTAGGAACAAGGAACCCCGATTTTACTTAGTGATGGCCCCAAAGCACACGAGAACTAATAGAAAGGTGTCACAGGGCGCAAAACATGAAAGGAGAGATGAACTGTGGTGCTCCGAGGCCACGCTGCAGGACAGATGAACAGAGTGTGGTACACACAGGGTCTGGTACTGTCTGCAGTGACAGCCCTCCCCAGAGGGAACCTCAACTGTGTGTCCCTTGTGGAACGACCCCTTGATTATTACAGCACAAATGTATCCTGAACTCGGGGACGGTCTCGGAAGACATCAAGACAAAGATTTAGATGATATAGGTAACACTGAGCTCGTTTATGGCTTGTTTTGTATGTTTTACTTTCATTAAGATAGAATAGGTATACATTTAAGTGCACAACACTGAGGTAAACACTGTGAGGAATTTTTACAGCAGTATCTACCCCTGTATCTTCCAGCCAAATCAAGCAGTAAAGCCTTGCGGCAGCCCAGGAGGCTCCTTACACCTTTTCGAGGCCAATATCAAACAAGTAATTGCTCCTCCATCTTCTGCCATCATGAATTAGTCTGGCCGCAGTAGGCCTCTATACAGACAGGATCAGACATTGTACTCTGCCTGGTTTCTTTCACTCAGCGTTTTTTCCTGCATCTCTTGACTCACATCTGAATAGAAGAGTTGTGCATACATTTCCATTGTTGGGCTGTTTTCTGCTGTATGAAGAGCCTTGCTTTTCTTCTGTCACAAGCACCTCTGGCAACAGGGACCTATATGGGCCTTGGTGCCTCTCCTGTGTTGGCAGAGATGGAGACTTGAGTGGAGATCTGGGGAAGACAGAGTTAAAGAGATAGGCTGACTGCAGAGTCCTCACTGAGACAGAAAAGAGGAGACAATTTGCCAGGCATTCCTACTAAAGGAAGCACCTTTCCTAACCCCTGGGGACAACTGGCAGCTCCTGGGTAGCTCCCCTTGACAGATATGAGTTCCCAAGGAGAGAGAACCCAGAATTATCAAGGTTGTTCCCCAAGCTGGTTTGAGAAAAGGCATTTTCCTTTTGTGGGGCCTCTAGCTGACTGGCCAAACCAGTGGAACTTGACAACAGTGTGTCCATTGGCGAGGCTGAGCATCTTTTTGTTGTTTCCTGTTGGGACTAGGTGGAAACTCAGCCAGGATCCTCTCCACTTCTCCCTCTCAATCAGTTATTTGCTTCCACAGGACTCCCAAGTGACTGTGGCTAAAACATCCCCAGGCAGCACTCACACAAACCCACCAGCGCCCAGCCCTTGCCACACCCGCTGGTCCCCAGGCAATAACTTAAAAGCAGTTGGCTCTGCCACTATTCTCTCTCCCCTGTGTTTAGCAGCTTGCTGGCTGCTTTTTGGATTGTCCCACCTTGCCTCTGGTTCCCAAAGACAACTGCCAGGACTTGGCTTCCATGTGCCCAGGGCCAGAGAGAGAATAACACCAGGAAAGTCCTATATGTCCAGGAACTTTGTGGTCTCAAACAGAACTTAGCCAGGGGCTCTGGAGGGTGAGGAGAGGACACTCACTCTTGTGGGCTTTCCAAGCCAGCTCTGATCTTAATGAACTCCAAAAGCTGTCTGTGGAAGGTGCTGATTGTCAGGCTGAAAAGCCACCCACTACTGCCCACTCTCCCTGCTTCCAAGCTACAGGTCCTGAGGTGACCCTCCACTCAACACTACGTCATCAGCCTGGTGCCCTTGTTACTGACTCCAGGAGCGGAGTCCCCTCCTCTCCTCCTCATTCCTCAGCCCCTTACTCATTGTCCATAAGGCCACAGCTTATTCTCCACCCCAGTCTTCCCAGCAGAAGCAGGGCTGTAAGCTCAGGAGCGACGGAGTGTGAAGCGTTTGCTGTGCTCGGACTCACAGAACCAGAGCCCGTCCTGACCCTTACTCTCTACTTGACCAAGGACTCGGTCCTTCCAGAAAACAGTTTGCTGCCTCCGTGAGGTGACCAGATTCCCATCCTCCCAGCCCACACCATGATGCTGTCCATCACTACAGAGTGACGTCTTTTGGTTGTGACAGAGTCCCGAGAGTCCCTGTGGCCAGGCATCAGGGACTGCCGCAGAGGGATGTGAGTCTGCTCTAGTCGTGAGTGGCTGCTTCCTCACTGTATCACGACCAGACGCTTCAGCCTGTCCAAGGACACTCCGGGCTACTCAGGAGTGACGGTCATGTTCAGATAAGTACCTAGAACTGCCTTTGCACTCGGCGCTACGCCAAGCAGTTGCATTCTAGTCTTGTTTAATCCTCATAAAAAGTATTTGAGGATTAGTCCCCTTGGGCGTGGGAAGAAGCCGAGGCTTGGAGAGACTACGTTACTGGCCTAAGATGGAATAAGGTAAGATGCGGAGGAGCTAAGATTTAACCACAAAGGTGTGATGCCCAGAGGTGGCGTTGACCACAAGAGCCCGCCCTCCCACATCTATCAAGAAAATGCCCCACAGACAAGCCCACAGGCCAACCTGACAGAAGCAATTCCTCTATGAGGGTCCCCCTCCAAGGTGACATTAGTTCATATCAAGTTAACAAAAAGTAAGTAGTACAACCTCTCTTTTCTCTCCCTTTCTCCCTTCCTCCCCCTCTCTTTTCTCTCCCTCTCTGCCTCCCCCCTCTCTCCCTCTCTTTCCCCCTCTGCCTCCCCCTTTGTCTCTTCCCCTTACTTTCACACCCTACCATCTCACCCTCTCTCCCTCCCTCTCTCCCTTCCTCTCTCTTTCTCTCTCTCATTCTTCCTCTGGTTTTGAGACAGGTACTTGCCGTGTAATCCAGGCTGGCATCCAATTCATGATACTCCTGTTCTCATCTTCCCTTTAAAGTTCAGCCCATCAGGTTTAAAAAACAGCATCTAAGACTCACCGGTGTCTTTCTGGGCCCTGTGAGAACTCTCCACAGCAGAGCTGTCAGTGTGGCATGTGTCCTTCAGAAGCAGGACCAGCCTTGGAAACAGATGTCTGAGGATGTCAGGCCATCCCCTTGGGTGTCATTTCCCCACCCGAGACTATGATGCTCCAACTATCCTGAAGTGACTGGCTCCTGACAGACGTCAGATTTGAACTCCTGGAGCCTGTGCAGACCAGGCTCCCCTGTCAGAATATCTCTTCCTGGTATGAAGCCATAGGCTGTGTGCACAGAACTGTAGACAAGAGCTGGGTTGCCTGGAAAGGATGTATCCACCAAATCATGGCAGCTGGTTGACTCACATTTTCACAGAACCTGAATATTATTAAGTGGTTTGAGAGTTTCCCACAATGTGTTTTTGTTTTTGTTTTTTAAATAAACACTTTATATACTAGTCTGCTCCACTTTCACAGCTCCAAGAGAACCCCAATTTTTAAATTTTCTTCTTTCCAGTCTCACCTCCAGAACAATGTAAGGAAACATGCCTTATGCCCATTGGTGGTGCAGGGGGGTGGGGGGAGGGGACAGTGTAACTGAGGAAACTCATGCACCTTGCCTCCGTTTGAAAGCTCGTGTGTACTACAGAGAAGTGGAAAGTTGGAACAGACCTCAAAGCTCTGCCAGCTAATCCAGTTCTGTTACCACCCAAATGAAAAGACCGAAAACTTCGAAACATTACATTTTGTGTGAAGACGATGCTCTCACCCCCTCTTCACCATCACCGAGTTTGAGGGTCTTGACTCCGCAGCAGATGGTCATTGTCCTCTATATAGAATCTCTATACATCCCTCCTGGCTGGTGGGGGCAGGGTGTTCCGCACACGCCCTATCCGGGTGTTACGATAGCTTTGACAGCAGTGGGAGGCGGGCACCTGACAGGCCCTGAGAGTAGAGCCCTCCTGGGTGGGAGTGGCGCCCTTCTCAGAGACCTGACAAAGCTCATTTGCCTTTCAGCTGGGAGGATGCAGCCACCATGCACACCTTTCCAGATACGGAATCTTTCGGGGACTCCCTCTTAGATTTCTCAGCCTCTGGCACTCGGGAAGTGGCTGTTGGTCACGTAGTTTCCCACCGAGTAGGAAGGGGTGGATAGCACAACCTTCAGGTTGGGGCACCCACCCGGCTCTCTCCACAGGTCACAGCCCACTCCCTGTCACCTTCACTTGCTGGCAGGGGAGCCATGTGATCTTCACACCAGCCCATGGAGACAAGGAGACCACGGTGCAAAGAGCACAAGCCACCGGCTTCTTGTCCTGGGGTGCTGTCTGGAGTCGGAGCCCAGTTTCCTGCCTGTGTTTCTGCCTGGGTGGATGTCCTGGTGGACCCCATTTATTCCATACACGTCTCAAAGGATGTAACTACATCCATCTCTTTGAACCCCTCCACCGTAGGCACACTATTTGCGGGGAGGGAAACTTCTAGAAAGGAGTTTTGAGTTTTTTGGATTTGAGTGTGTGTGTGTGTGTGTGTGTGTGTGTGTGTGTGTGTGTGTGTGTGCATGTTGGAGTGCTCTTGGGCACTTCCTAAGACATGATTAAGATGGTGTTGGTAGTGATGACAGTCAGGGCAGTGAGAGACAGAAGCATTAGGGACAGGGCAGAACACATTAAGACTGTCATTTGCTAAACCCTATACCTAAATCCTTGCCAGCCACAGCCTTGTTATGTTTCTGCCTGGACTTCTATTCTAACTGAGCTGCTCTGTGCAGCCACACCGGGGCCTTCCCCAGGTTTGGGGTGAAGCCAGCGGTGATGGCAGCTCCCTTCACTCCCACAGAGTGATGCTGCCTGGAGCAACGACTCGGGATCCTCTGGAGGCTCCAGGCTGCCCGGAGAGGCTCTCAGCCTTCCTCACCCCTTGGATGGGATTCCAAGCTTTAGACAACTTGCTTGTCAAAACACCTTGAAATTGCCAGGCTTGGTACAACATAAACATTCGTGTAGTTACAGGATAATAATTACACCTTCCGTGTACATAGCACCTTTCTCCCCCAGAGCAGCCCGACTGCATTATCTCATTCGTCCTCCCATCCCTGGGAGGCCCTGGCATGATAATCCACAGGTCGCTAATGGAAGAGAAAGAGGAAAGGAGGAGAAAGGAGGAGAGGAGGGAGAGAAGGAAGAGGCAAGGAGCTGGCTCAGGGTCACACACTTAGCTACAGGGATTAGGTATAGTCTAGTCAAGAACTTGGACAGAAAATGGAAAAACACTCCTGGCTGCCCTCCCCTGAGAACCTGAGAGATGGCACCAGGCAGACATGGCCAGGTTTCATCTTGGTCCTGGCAGCAGCCTCCTTTCTGGGCTGGGAGTCTTTCCGGTCCCCATTCTGCAGATGGGGAAAGTGAAGTAGCTGCTTCCAAGAGTGTCCGAGGCAGGGTGGCCTCCCACCCGTGCTGAACCGCCTGCACCGGGAGTAACAGAGCTAGGTAAACAAAGGCAGAGTGTATTTAGCAGAGGAGGGGTCGGCCCCTCCTCTGGCCCCCCTGAGGTCAGAGGTAGCTGAGCAAAAGCTGCTCATTATGTAGCCTTATGGAATCCATAGAAAAGGCCTAATTCACTGAGAGCAGCGCCCCACCCCCACGCCTCCTCCCTTGCTAGCCGTGTTTTCTGGCTCATCCTTTTGACATAAGGACAATTACTGCTATTCATACCCACCCGGAGGCCACCTGCCACTGGCCCATTCTGATGCACGCGCGGAGCTAAAGATCAGGCACAAAGCAGGCCAGGCTGAGATTCTCACCAGACCTGGAAAGGGACCTCAGTGCATCCCTCCACCCCACCCCCTCGCCCGCCAGAGCATTAGGGCATGAGGCCTCTACAATTTCCGGGGTCCTGCGGGGACCGGAAGACTCAAGCCCGAACTGGCAGGGAGCTTTGCCAGGCCTGATCACTCACCGACGAACATCTCAATGCTTCTGGGAGGTTTGCAGTGAAGGTGAGGTGAGGGTCCTCAGTAAACAGTTCTTTTGGGGGGTACCAAGCCCTGACCCTCACAGAGCGTGGAGCTGGGGGTTCTGTATTCAGGGTGGGCCCTGGCAGGACTATGCTACAAATGCTGCAAGGGCTCTCACTGCTACCTGTCTGCCCTCCACTCACCTCACAAAGCGCTCTGGAGCAGAGCTACTCTGCTCTGTCTTTTTTGTCACAGCCGGTCCTAGGCAACAGGAAAACAAGCCAGCATGGCTGTGCTACAGCAAAAATCTGATTTATGGACGCTGAAATCTAAATTCTTAACCATTTTTTGGTTGTCATGAAATATGATCTTTTTGGTTTGTTACACTTTAAAAGTGGTCAGAGTCACTCTTAGCTCCTGGACCCGACTGACCTCACAGGCAGTGGTCCCCTGCCCCCTGGTTTGGAGGAAGGATGTTAGAAAGGCAGACCTCGGCTTCAGGATTCCTAGGCTGTGGGATGAGCTGGAGGAGCCCAGAGGATGAATCCTGATGGCGTTTTGTGTGCCCTGTGAAGGGATCATATGTGTGCATGATGGGTTTTCAGCAGAACACTCATTTATTATTAAACAGTTTGGGGGATTGTTTTGGTTTTGCATTGAGGTTTTATTTTTGACCACTTCTGGAGGGTAGGACGGTTTGTTCTGTCTTATGTGTAGGTAGGGCAATCACGGAAGAACGCCTCATCAGCCACTGACAGTCCATCAGAGCTCAGCTCACAATGGGATGGCCGTTCTGGGTGGCTAGCTGTGGCCTAGATCCTAGACGTTACCAAAGGCCGCCTCCTAACTGTGCTGTGTCCAGCTGCTTTGCTGCCTTCTGAGCACAGCTCGTGGTTGTCTGGATGAAGTCTAAAGGCCTAGGTTTTTGGACCCTCCTCCTCACCACTCCCTCTACGCTCTGCTGCATCGAAGTTCTCCGTTGCTTCTTGGTTGTGGCTTCTCCGTGCTCCACAGCGGAGTGCTGCAATGGAAACAGTGTGTCACTGTGCGGTTCTGGCCACATTAGGACTCCACACACCACTGAGCCTTGTTGCGTGGGACTTCTGTAAGAGTTGGTGGAACAGGAAGTGTTTGGATCAAAGCTGCTTCATTCCTAACCAGAAGACTCAGCTTCGCTGGCTATCACCGCCGCCACTTCTCCACTCCCCAGCCCCTGGTGGCCTTCCACTCTGAGTTCACTGGAGTCAGCCTTGTTTTTGTTCAAACCAGAACTGTCTAAGGGATTACTTTAAGCAGCCAGGAAAGGTTTCCCTGAAGAAGCACCCTTCAAGCAGAGACCTGAACTTAAAACACCTTCCATCTTTGTTTCTATTAATTTCTCGTTTTAGGGTTTATTTTAGCCAGCTGTGGTGGTGTAAGCCAGTAGGATTTGCTGAAAGAGGCACAGGCAGGAAGATCTGGAGTTGGAGGGCAGCCTGGGATGCACATTTAGGGGCTGGAGAGACGGCTTAGAGGTTAACAGCACTGACTACTGTTCCAGATGGTCCTAAGTTCAATTCCCAGCAACCACATAGTGGCTCACAACCATCTATAGTGAGATCTGGTATGCAGGTATACATGTAGGTAGAACACTGTATACATAGCAAATAAATACATTTTTAAATTATTTTATTATTTTTAATTGTGGGTATCTATGTATGTGTGTTTGTGCACATGATCCTATATCCGATCCCCAAGGAACTAGAGTTACAGGCAGTTGAGAATTCTGGGACCTGAACTTGGGTCCTCCACAAGGGCATAGGTGTCCTTAACCACCAAGCCATATCCCAACCCTTACACCTTTCATTCTTGCAAGTATCTGTGGGGATAAATGATCAAATCCTCATTTTACAAGTGAGGAAATTGGGTTTTGGCAAGGTTTCCTAAGGTCACAAACTAAGAAGTAGCTGAAAGTTGATTATTTCATCTGCTCTGAGTTCAAGCCCTGCTGCTGGCATTAATTAGCTAAGTAACCTTGGCTAATGACCTCATTTTATAAGCCCTGAACATTAATCATAAGTCCCCTTCTCCTGCACCAAAAAGCATATCTAGGGATGTTTGTGCCTTAAAAAACATGCTTTGGGTATCTTATTAGTTGCCCAGACTCTGACAGGTCTTGGAACAGTAGACAAAACAAAGGTCCCTGACAAGCAATTTTCTGCTGGAGGAATGAGCCAATTCAAGACAAGTTAAAAGTATAATGGGAGCAGCTCTTGGAGGGTTCACCAGCCCCAAAGAACAGGGGCCAGGAAAATCACCATGTAGGAGAAGGCAGAAAATCGGGGTGTGGGGGGAGTGCATGCAGAGAGAAGAAACACGGAAAGAGGGGGAGACAGAGAGAGAGAGAGAGAGAGAGAGATACGGAAAAAGAAAAAGAGAAGAAAAACACAGAGCAAGGGAACCAAAAAACGCTTAGCTTACATAGTGAGTAGCCTCTGGGGGAGTGGAAGCCCCGCCCCTGGGCTGGAAAATTCGGGGTAGAGGGCAGGGTATACCAGCCATGCCCTATAACAGGGAGAGGGCAAGGGATGTTGGGAGAACCTGGTTAAAAAGGCTCGTCAGCCCCTTGTTCTGTGTCTGAATCCCAACATCACAGCCTTTTGTTGATAATGAATGAGTAAGGGTAGTATAATCGTCTATGACTACTTCCTGCTGACATTAGGGTGTTGTTCTTGGCGGTTGGGGGGTCAAGTCCAGGAGGAGCAGGCTGTTTTTCTTGGTGTCCAGGATCTGTGGCAAGGAAAGTGCGGGCCCCATTGGAGCAATCTGTGAGGCTAGACAGGAGCACCTGCATTCTGGATGCAGATCTCGAGGACCCGGCAGGATGCTGGAACAGATGTATGTTAGGGGTGAAAAAATAAAGTAAAAGAGTTTAGGGAGAGGAACTTTTCTTGGGTTACATTTGAAACTTTGAGGCCCATGGTCTTGGTAGTTGGGGGGATGGGTGTCCCAGGACCAGGCTCCTTAACTCCGAAGTCCTCTAATGCTCAGAAAGTGGGTTGTCTTAGAAAGCACATGCTGAAGCTGAGCCTGATCATATAGTCTGGGGCAATTTATTGAAATCCTGTGTCAAAAAGAGAAAGACAGAAAGGGCTAAAGATACTGGGTGTGGTGGTGCACGCCTGTCATCCCAGCACTCTGGGGGGCAGAGGCAGGCGGATCTTTGTGAGTTCGAGGCCAGCCTCATCTACAAGGCGAGTCTAGGACAGCCAAGGCTACACAGAGAAACCCTGCCTCAAAAAAAAGGGGAAAAAAAAGAGGCGCTATAGCTAAGCAGTAGAGCATCTGCCTGGCATGGGTAAGGCCCTGGTTTAACTCCCAGTATCACAGGGGATGGCAAGCGTGATGGTTTCATGACTCGTAAAGGGAAACATCAACAAAGAGGGGTTTTTTCCTTCCATATTGATTGGCTCTGGGGGGCAACCTGGGGCTGAGAACAGGCTAGGCAAGTGTTCTGCCGAGTGAGCTGTAGTCTCAGCCTCCAAATCTTAGCATCTTGCAGTACTTGTGTGTTCGTGGCTCAGTCAGTATGGTAGGAATGCTCTGAGAAGCAGACTAGAAGCTCCTGATTGTGAAGGGCCAGGGCTTGGCAGAAGGCAAGAAGGACCTAGCCAAACCACTCTGCAATGGGCTTATATGCAAATCTGGTCTTCTTCACTCCCTCTAGGCCTTTTCGGGATTTTTGTTTTGAGGATGAGAATATAGAACATATTCTTCTATATCTGTTTCTGAGTCCTTTCTCCTTGGTTCTTCTGCTCTGAATACACCAGTAACAACATCAAACTCTGAATGGGGCTGTGACAGAAACCACAAGGACTCCCAATACCCTCCTTCAGGTTCCTCCTGTCTCCTATCTCCCGGAGCGAGGAGTAGAGGAATCCAAAGCACAGGCCAACAGAAAGGTGATTTGTCTGTGTGGACTTGGCCTGGGACAAACACAAGCGGCCACGCCTCTTGAACATCCAGCAGAAAACAGACTTGTGCGAGCCCCAGGGAATTCCTTCTGTCCTTAAGGAATCTGAAGAGAACCAGGTCCCAGGTTTCTTAAGACATCCTCTTTGTAGACAAGAAAAATTGTGGAACCAAATGTTTTGAGCCTCTCCTATCACATACCCCACAGGATACCTGTGGATAGCCCGTTGTCTTGTCTGGGCTCAGTGTGAATTCGTTGGTAGTTAAAACTTTGTTTCCTGACACGCTTAGACACCTTTCCTCTGACCCCTCAGCTAAGAATTCCTTCTTTTTCTCTCCAGCCTCGGTGGTGCTGAGCATGGACCCCACACATGCTAGGCAAGTGGCCTACCAAGCTTCACCCCAGACCCCTCTGCTTTGATCACTTTTCTTTTTTGACATATAGGAACGGGAATGCTCCTCTGTGCCCCTCTGAGAGGTTCACAGCATATTCCCCTAAGTTATTCTCCCATAGAGATCTGCAAAATAACCAGTCAGCCAACCACTTCCCCTTCCCTCTGGACACACTTCGGTATGCTCATGGGACTGAAGTCTTCCAAGCACGTCCAGGGAGTCTGGGCATGCAAAGAGTCAGAGATAGCTTTTTCCCTCCCATATAAAAAAAAATATTTTTTTCCATAATGTGATTCTTTTCTTTAAACATTCATGATGTGGCCAGAGATGCAGCCCAGTGGTTGAAAGCACTGGCTGTTCCTCCTGAGGACCTGGGTTCATGTCCCAGCACCTACATGGCAGTTCTCCATAACTCTAGTTCCGATGGAGCTGATGCCCTCTTCTGGCCTCCTCAGGCACAGGGCACACATGTGGTTCAAAGACATACTTGCCAGCAACACATCCATACATGTAAAATAAACAGTTCAAAGAAACAATTAAATAAACACTCAGGATGCAGAGGCATTAGTTCCCAAAGAGAAAAATGAGTCTGGGGCAGAGGGAAAAGTTGTCACCTTTGACCTTCTATCTAGAGCTCCCTGGGCCATCATCCCTTAATCTCAACTGGAAATAGCCGGGGATGTGGCTCAATGGTGGAGCAGTGCTCGCCTAACATGGACAAGGCCCTCGGTTCAAGCCCTAGAAACGCAAAAAAAAAAAAAAGTTTCTTGCTACAAACACCTGCCAGCCAGGTTCTCTGTTCTGCAAGCTCTTCACCTATTAGATGGGGGGGGGGGGTTTTGCAAAGTACAGTAGGCTGACGACATAGGTCAGTGACAGTTCTTACCTGGCATGCAACAAGGCTCTGGGTTTGAGGGAAAGGAAAGAAAGAGAACAAAAAGCTTCTTAAAGGCTGTCCCGAATATTAAACAGTTTCACACGCAGCAATGAAAGCAAGCGGTGCCTGATACATAGGTCTGTATAACTGTTAACTAGTTTGCATTACCACTGTGGTAGTATCCAATATTAAATTAGCAGAGTTTGGCCAGATCCTTCATTTCTTTGCATATTTTGTGTGCACAAGGACTGCCCAATTGTGGGGCCTTTATCAGCTCATCAGCTTATGCCAGGAGGCTGAAACCAAAGCCCTTGCTCTGAGCCTCTCACCTTGCCTCCTAGCATGGAATAAACCTGACAGCTGGTCCCGGCCCCACATCAAGAGCCTCTGGGACTTAAAAAAAAAAAAAAATCCAGAGAGGAAAGAGATGGGGGCCAGCTGCTCTATCTCTTTCCGCTGTGAAGTCCGTGGCAGGCGGGGTGCATCGAGGGTTGAGATTTTTGGCAGGAGGAGTAGAGTCCCTAGCCAAGGAATAAACCGGCCAAGCATGAGAAAGTCCTGCTCTCTTCTGTCATAGATGACCCACCCAAGCCAGGCCTGGTAGTGCAGGCCCGAAATTCAGCTACTCGTGAGGCTGAGATAGGAGGACAGCAAGTTCAAAGTCTGCCCCGGGCGACCTCATCTCAAAATAAAAATGAAAAGAAGACTGGGTGGGAAACTGATTGCCTTGCACAGGCAAGGTCCTCGTGAAACACCTAGCACCCAAACTAAAATAAGATCATACCGGCCTCAAGACACTGCATACCACTACACAGAAGCTCAGCACAGAGACAACAACTACAGCACTACCCGCTGCACACTGAGCACACGCAGGCACGCATGCGCGCATGCACACAGCCATGCTGTCCTGACTTCTAGGCTCTCCGTCTCTACAGCCGACCGGTAGAAAAGCTCTTATCTCCGGGCTAAATGGTAATGTCAAGACAGTTCACATACACACTTGGCAGAGTCCGGCCTCACCTGTGTCCCAGCTGTGGACTTGGCAAGAGTTGGGTCGGCTCCGTCTCTGCAATCATCTCACCACAAGGCAAGGCCACTGCTGGGATTAGACAGTGAATAGGAAGCAGCCAGTTCCCTGCCTGGGGTGCAGCCATTGCCTTTGGAAGGTAGGGTCATCGCTGTTGGTGGTTTGTATTATTCTGCAGAAGGCAAAAGAGAAGACCACTGAGTGAAGAAACTCCCCTAATGCAGAAAAAAGTAACTTCAGTACCCTGTGTCCCCTCGTTAAATTTCTAAGTATCTGCAGAACCCCCAGAAACGTGCATCTGCCAGGATCTCCAACTTCGGATCTTAAAAAAGGGAACTTCCATTTGTAAGTGTATTAATTAGAGTCCTATTGTCAACCCAGATCGCTTATCTGAATGGAAGACGCCTTGGTTCTTTGTCCTCGTGGCCTGGCAGCAGGAAACAGTGCAATGAAGTCACTCATGTTCAGATGTGTGTTCTCGCACACAGCCATAGCTCATGACAGATCCCTGGGTGGAATCCTGATTCGCTTACCTATAAGCGTTCCGTGTTGGGACTCTCATCCATTTTTTTCCTGTGGCTGTGGAGGAATATCTTCTTCACTGACATGCCTCTTTCCCATTAGGGGGTCCCAGGAGAATCTGGTGAAATAGATTTGCACAGCTCTGTCTTCTTAAGAGTGGTGGTTGCTTAGGATCAGTATCAGGCCTTGCAGGCACACGAGAGCCTGCCCCCTTCCTGGCTGTGCCCTGAGGACTGGAGTTTGGCTGTGCAGAGAGTTCTTCCATCCTGGTGGCCTCTGTGGAAACACCTTGCTAAAAGCCTACAGACAGCTCTTGGCCTTGTTACAGCAGTGTGCTTTGGTGAGAACCCACAGAGGGTCAGGCCACAGGAAGAGTTGCCAGAGTTTGCCTTTCTCTGTATAACTTTTAGATTAACAACGCCCAGTGAAACAAAACACAGGAAAGTCCTCAACATTCTGCTATGAGAGAGCATGCGACCGTATTCCAGACTACAGACAGGAGGGATGTTCTCAGGATGAGGGATGCTGCAGCCGCAGAGGACGCTGGACCATAAGAACTGCTGTGACCAGGGAATGCCATCAACCTGGCCATCGTTTCTCTTGTGACAGAAAGGAGCAGTGTTAGGCCCACTTCATGATAGACAAATAGGAACACGGAGGTAGGCAAACTCACCAAGATGCCAGCATGAAGGAGCTAAGGCCACCGATGACTGATCTTCACTGTGAACTTGACTGGCTTTAGAATCACGTAGGCAGTGAGTGAGATGGACAGCTGCATCTCCAAAGAAGATTAACTGAGTTTGGAAGACCCAACCTGTATATGGGTGATACCACCCCGTGGGGTGGAGGCTTGGACAGAATTTAAAAAAAAAAAAAAACAAGAAAGAAAGAAGCCTAGCCAGGGGCCAGCATTCCCTTCTGTTCGTCATCTGCCCTCTGTCACAGGCTACTGCCGTTATGACATACTACAGTAGAGCACAGGGCCAAGTGACCACGGATTGCCACCTTCAAAAACACGAGCAAGGCAAACACTACTCCTCCTGCCTTTTAAGTTGTTCTGTTAGGTGCTTTGGGCCCAGACATGTGAAAAAGGACAGACATGAAAAGGTCAGGTCCCAGGCAGTCCCAGCTCAGGGCCAAAGCTGCTGCTTTAGCTACTGCCACCCCTCTGTGACAGGAAGTGAGTAGGTGACAGGAGACAGGGGAGCTTTTCCACACTGGCAGCCTCTCCACTGCCAGCAGACCAGGACCTGGGAAGGAAAGCTACTCCAGACGGGGTTAGCTCCCCTGTGCCCTCTGGCCTGTCAGGCGCAAAAAGCAAAGGAACAAGAGAACACTAGATCGTGACCTCGGATCCAAAGGGCTCACCTAGCCACCCAGCCAGAGCTTTTGTGCTTTCAGACTTGGGTCATGGGACCTCACGCCTGTGATGGCTACAGGCCATTCATCCCCTTTGCAACATCCAAACCAGCCAGAATTTTTTTTTTTTAAAGTCCAGAACACTTTTATCTGGGTTGCATAAATTAAGATACAACTTTCTATCCAAGAACCAAAACATGAGTTGAAAGTGGGCATTACTATGTCCAAGGTCACCAGTCCCCACAAATGGCCTAATTACAAATTCTTATCCAAAATGCTTGGCTTGAGCCAATCAGAAGCAGCCCGAGGAGGCCCAATGGTGAATGTCACACCGCTCCTCACCAATGCCAGGGCAGAAAAGGGATGACAGTTTTGAACAGAATCACCGACTGTCAGGACTGTCAGATACTCTGCAATGCCCATGGTGGCTTCCCTCTCCACAGTGCTCCAGAGAGATAGTCCAGATTGCTCTCATGACATCCACTAGGTATGTAGAGTAGAGTAGAGTAGAGTAGAAACAGAACCAGCCATCTCCATCCTGGGACCTGAGAAACAGAGACCTGTCAGTCATGGTCTGACACACGTTTGATTGACTGTTTCTTCTGTAAAGGTATGGATGGAGCTTGGAGTGTGTCCTTTTTTTTTTTTTTTCTCCACAGATTTGGGGACTGAGACCACAAGAAGTTAAGATCACATCATTTAGATTATGTGCTGAGAAGGTCCCTGTGACTAGAGATGGAATCTTAGGCCTCAGTTTTCTCATCTGTCAAAGGGAACCACAGGCCCCACCTGATAGCTAAGGGAGGCCTGGCCTGGGATACCGCAGAAGGCACAGGCTTGCTGTGGGGATATTGAGGTAAGCATTTGGAGGCCCAGAGGGAATGGTGAAAGAAGTGTCAGCGACTCCTACAACTCCTCGAAAGATCCTGCCCCACTGCACACAGTGTTGAGCCACTAGGGACCCCTAGCACACTGGTGGAGGCTTACGATGATGCATCCGAGGCTAGGGCTTTAGGGAAGCCTCCTGAGGTGACCCCGCTGCTCCACATCTCCCACACTTCCTCACAGTCCACCAACCTGATTGTTACCGGTTCTTGAGGCTAGTGACTGGCCGTTCGATCGTTTAAAGGCCTTTACACTGGACGATAAAGTTAGATTAGCACCTGGAGTCTGGTCTTGGGAGTCTGATTCCTGCGATTCTGCGTGGGCTCCGCTGACACTCATCCCCCTTCCCCTCGGTTCCTGATCCCCACAGCAATGGTGGGTGCTGGGAATGTTTGTGCTGGCTTCACCCTTGCAGGGTAGGCTTTTTTTTTTTACAGTCTGTCCTTTTTTTCCCCTTGGGATGTCAAAGAGTCTGCTTTTTTTTTTTTTTTTTTTTTTTTTTGGCCTTTCCACCACATGTGTCAATGCTGTCAGGGGAGAACAAAACCCAAAAGAGAGAAGAGGAGGAAAATAAATCTTTTGTTTTTGAAGCTAAATAGCCCAAAAATGCAGCTAGAAAAGTTCCATAAAGGTTCAGCTTTCACCAACACAGAGTGGAAACAAAGCTGACCCCTCCCCTGGCCGTGCCCCCTGACCCCACTGCAGTGCAGACTGTTAGCTCAGCTTCAGGGTTTCCTGGAGAGGGCTGCCTTTGGGGGTTGGGAAGGAGAGTTTCAGCACCAGACCCAGTTTCCAAATGGCAGGGGGAGTTTGCTGATGAATATTCATGAGCATCGTTTTGTGCCTGATGCAGTTTTTCATGAAAGGTGGGTTTAGAGGGAGGAATATATTACAGAAATTACCCTCCTGCCACCACCTTTGGAAATCACACAGCCCAGGACTCCAATTGTAAATATTTAGCAGGGTAAACCCCCTTTCCTTCTGTCTTTAGCTTCACCCTGTATACATTAAAACTCATTCTTCTCATTTAACAAGGCCCACTGTGTTCGCTCTGGCTCTGTTCATCTGGGACTACAGTTCTGTGCCCGTGGAGGCACAGAAAATGCCCATAAATCCCTTTGGCCCCTAGAACACAATTGATAGTAAGTCTTTGCAGTTCAAGTTGCTACAGGCCTCAGCCCTGGGGCTGGGAAAGGCTTGTGTCTGCTCCTCAGATCGCAACAAAAAGGGACAAGAATCTGAGATGATTTTATTCACGGGAGAGGTATGCCTTCTTTCCCACAGCCGGCCCAAACGCCTCTGGTGGATGCAGAAAAGGCGTGGAGACCAGGAAGTAGAGGCCATGGTTTTGAGTGCCATCCTCCGCTGATCTCTCATCAGTTTCAGCAAGATGAAAAAAAAGATCTGTCAGCAAGACAGACAAGGAAAGAGGGGAGGCTGAGTCTCTCCCTTGGACAATCCTGTTCTCCTCTTTCACATCAGCCTTGCGGACTGGGTGCTTTTTCAGTCTCCCTGGTGGGTGAGGAAGGAGTCCAGGAAGGTGAGTAACCAGCTCAAGGCCACGTGAAACAGCAGTTGAAAAGGCAGTGGCGGGGCCGTGCCTTGAACCTAACCTTATGTGACCACGGATCTCTTAGCCTCACTCTCCAGAGAACCTTATATTACCATCCTCGACACTTCTAACGGGCGCTGTAGCCAGCCAACGTCCTGGGTACCAGAGGCCAGCTGGCGTTTGGGAGGTGAACAACTCCCGGGCTGCATCATTCCTGCGGTTCACAAGCTCACACAAGGCCTTTACCGGCTCCCCCTTCCAGGGCCAGGGTCTCCTCTCCGTCACCGCAGGGACCCAGCCTGTTGAGTGTCCAGCAGTAGGACAGCACCTACGGGCCCTGGAGCAGGCCAGAGGGACCTTGGCTTTTTCTAAGCAGAGAAACCACTCTCCCGGGTGCCCAGCCTCTCTGGCTCCGTGGGCAAGGCACGAAGAAAAGCCACCCTGCTACAGGCTCACACGGAACATCCGTGGCGACACGCCAGCCTCGCGCCCACATCCCTCGGCTCATTCTCCTTGCGTCTTGCCCCCAGGCTGCTCTCCGTTCCTCCTCGCGGGCCCTGCAGAAAGGAAGCTGGGGAAGATCAGACTGAGGCAACTCAGCTGTCTGGGCAACCTCCCCAACAGGCAATTGAAAAGACTCGATTCTGTGGGAGTTGCTGGGGACACTCCAAAACCAGAAGGGCCCCAGAGACTCCAGAGCGATTTCCTGTCTCACCTTCATCCCCTCCGCCAGCTCTTCCGAGGATGTGAGAAGTAGGTATTCAGGAAAGCTGATGATGACACGTTAGATTACATTCCAAATTGTCACAACACACACACACACACACACACACAGAGAGAGAGAGAGAGAGAGAGAGAGAGAGAGAGAGAGAGAGAGAGGCACACCTCGGGGAGAGGAAGAAACAGGGCCACTAAGCAAGTCCCTTGGCAGAACCTCCCGTGGAGGCTTCATTAGCGCCTGGCCTCAGTTTCCTCCAGAGTAAAAGTGAGGTCCAGTCTTGTGTGTGACCAGCTTGACCGTGGAAGGGGCATGGTGACTTCAGCCCCTAAAGCCAAAATATCGAGACCTGAATTTCTGTACCATAAAATGCTTTTCTTTTTTTTTTTTTTAAATCTGCCTAATTATGCCTAATAATGATCCTGTGGCCAGATAGCAGCTGGCATAATCTTTAGTTACTGTTTTACTTGGTCTGCTCCAACTTGGAGAAATTTTTTCTTTTTTAAAAAAAAAAAAAATAATTAATAATAAAAGAGATTTATATGTGCATGTGAGGGTGGATGCCTTCAGGGGCCAGGAGACGCCCTGGAACTAGACTTAGAAGAGGTTGTGGACTGTCCGACATGGCTGCTGGGAACAGAATATGGATCCTCCTGAAGAGCTAGCCCTGGGCCGTCTCTCCAGGCTCCAGGTCCCCCATCTAAAACCTCCACAGCTGGCAAATGGGCAACATGGGAAATACTGATCACCGGGACCAAGGTCTGGAGCGTCAGGGAGACGCCGTGTCTCCACCCAAGCAAGGGGCACTCGGTTAGTCCGAGTCAAAGCCCCTCACCACCCCAGATCTTCCTTGTATGTGAGACAGAAACTTCTCTTTGAAGACAAGGGGATAGACGGACCCTAGGATGTGTCCTTAAGTCCTTCACAGTAACGTCTCCTTGCTGTTACCTTCCCATTAACCCAAGGCAGGAAAGCCTGAGGGGGGCGGGAGTTCAGTAATGGGGCCTGAATCCTGAATCACGTGACCTCGCCACGCTACATTTCTCCCTGCCCATTTAGTCCTTTAGGATGGTAGAGAGACGTAAAATGCTGATGCAAGCGGTGGCTTTGGGGCAGTAAGGGCAAAACCCCACTGAGGGTCTCATAAGTATTTATTATTATTATTATTATTATTATTATTATTAAAAATGTTTACATTTACACTTTATTATGGAGATAAGGCACTCAGGACGGGGTGTCTACGTGGAGGTCAGGGAACGGCTTTTGGAAGTTGGTCTTCTTCACTGGGTGGGTTTCAAAGATCAAACTCAGGTCATGAGGCTTGATGACGGGCGCCCTTCCCTGCTGTATCTCCCTTTAAAAAAAAAATCATTTTACAGTGTTTTCTGTTTATGAGAGTTTTGCCTGCGTGTATATCTGCAGGCTTTGTGTGTGCCCGACGCCCACAGAGGCCAGAAGGGGGTGTTGAATCCCCCGGAACATTACAGATGATTGGCAGCTGCCATGTAGGTGCTGGGAACTGATCCCAGGTCGTCTACAAGGGCAGCCAGTGCTCCTAATTTATGGGCCACCTCTCCAGCCCAATGCCACCATTTTGAAAAGTATCCTTTTTTGGAGGGGGGAGTGAGTGTCTTTTATTAATTTATTTAGGTTTCAGAGGGGTTTTTTTAAAGGCTGCTTTAAATTTTTAACTGAAAACAAACAAACAAACAAAAAACAAAAAACCATATGGTCTGCGTTCCTTGGCCTTTACCACTGGGCCCAGGAGCTTCACAGAAAAAACTCCAGGTCTGTGACCCACTTACTGCTTTATTGCCACCATCTCTACCCCTAACATGACTGTATGCATCTTAGACATAGCAGCTGATTGGTGGGTTTTCAAGGCCATGACCCGTCCTGGACGTTCTTAGTGATCTCATTGGGAGGCCTCAGTCAAACCGGGCCAGGGAAGATGGTCAGTGTGAGCCCACAGATGTGAGGTGATGGCAGAGACAAAGCTGGCCTGCTCACCTGGGGCACGAACTGGGTTGCAACTTACAACATTTTCCTAAATTAGGACTGGTGGGTCCAGACATGCTTAAGTACCGCCTAAGCCATTCGATAGTGCCGTTTGACCACCCTGCCTCGAGCTTTAATTTCATTTTTAACCTCGTGCATTTGTAGCAACTCTCCACAGAAATGTGTTTTAAGAGGTTTTTTTTTTTTCCCTTTTATGGTCTAAAATCATATATCTGCATTAAAAACTCAGTGTCAATGTCCAGTAACTTGATGTGTTTAAATTTAATGTTAAAAATAAGTGTTTTGCTGTTTTGTTTGTTTGTTTGTTTGTTTGTTTGCTTTGGTCAACCTAGCATGGAGGTGCACAGGGAAAGCTGAAGGCAGGAGGATCAGGAGTTCAAGTCCAGCCTGCGATATATACCAAGTTGAAGGCCAGGCTGATGACTCTAAGATCCTGGGTATTGGGCTGGAGAGATGGCCCAGCCATTAAAAGCTAGGCTCACAACCACAAATATAAGATCCTGATTATTTGTTTCTTTTGGTTTTGGTTTTTAAGACAAAACAAAATACCCAAACTCACAACAAAATGGGAAAAGAAATATTTCTGTCCAACTAAAAGAAATCTTTGTGGGGTTCTTTCTATTTTCACTAAATTTTGCTCATTTCTCAATCATGGGCCTTTGGGCACATTCTGACAACAACTTGAGCTTACTTATCCACTCAGATCGTATTGTTCTTGACAGTGTTTCTGGGGTACCAGGGCTTGGGAATCCGTAACTGTTCTGCTACTGCTTGCCCCCATTCTCTGGTTGCTACTGGGAGACAAATAGGCTGGAAATACTTAATTGGTCTAGAGAAGTCCATCACTGACTGTGAAAACGATGATAAAACAATAATGGGAATTGTAGGACAAAGAAGATGCGCTTGTAACATATTTCTAGTAACGACAACAACAACAAAAAATTATGGGGAAATGCCTCTTTTAATGTTAAGTTTACACACAGGAAAGGGAGATCCATAAATGTCTCAGAATCCAGACACAAGAAAAGCCGACAAACACACAAATAAAAAGCTCTACAACTTGATTCCTGATGTCACCGTGAATTATCCTCTTTGTCATCTCCACCCACAGAGTACTGACAGACAAATTATGTGCCTGAGGTCACTCTCCAAGCTGAGGTCTAGATGGCCTTTTTCTCTTCGTCCAAAGCCAGACACTGTTGAGGCAGCATGAATCAAGGGGAAACTGGATAGGATAAAAATAATTTTGTAGGAGTGCAAATACTATGTCCGTAATGCGACGTGCAGAATCTTGTACTTGCTACAGGAGTGACACAATCCAAGTGTCAGGGATTATGAGAGATCCAATTTTTCCTGCCTGGAACCATTCTATGAAAGATATGTGAGAAAACAGAGATACCTGGGCCGGACTTAGAATACTTAACAACTGTTAAGTTCAGGTAAGCTCAGAAGGCAGCATGAGCTTGTTCAGCCCATTCCCCTGGCCAGGATCTTGGCATCCAAGAATATAATAACCTGAACGTGGTCAATGACAAGTGAAATGACTAATGAGGGTTTTACTGTTCGATTGCTTTGCTTTTAATTCTTATTCCTGGTCTCGAGGGCTTCCTTTCCCTCCCCAATCTTCTGCCCTTTATCCAATACTACTCATCAAATATAAATACCAACTTATGAGTAATCGTGGCCCTGAATAGCCTTGGCTCTTCTTCTGAAGCTTCCACAACTAGCAGGCCATATGGGCAAGATTATGGAATTGCTGGGTTTAGGGGTTAATTTCCGAATAAGAGGAAAAGCTGAGAAACATTCGGAGGACTGCTATAATCGCAATGCTTGCCCTACAATGCTTGTTCAAGTGTTCATATCTTTACCTTCCTGGTAACAGTAGTCAGAGGGAGGGCCTGTGGATGTTGATTAAGACGTGAAATAGTGCCCTAAAAACATGGACTCTAGCCTCTAGAAATATGAGGAATCAATTTCTTTCATTCCTAAGCCCCTCGGTGTTTTTGTTTGCTTGGTTGGGTTTTATCTCGCTATGTATGTGGCAGGGGCAGGGGTGGGGTGGGGGATTCCTGTATAGACAGAGGGAGGCTAGAAGTTAGCCCCTAAGGTTACTGCTCTGGTGCTGGTCACCTTGGTGCTTGAGAAATGGATCTGACCCAGGCCCTCATGCTTGCTCAGCACACACTTTACCAACCAACCTGCTCCCCCATTTCTGTTTGCTTGTTTGTTTGGTTGTTGCAATACTGGGCACAGAAAACCCAGGGTCTCATGCCCAGCAGGCAACTACTACACCACAGACTTGTACCTCCAGCCTTTAAAAGTTCTTTTTCCAAATCTTGAAACATAGTTTTTGCTAAATTGCCGGAGCAGCTCTTTGAATTTGCAGTTCTCTTGCTTCAGTCTCCTGGGATTACAGGCACGCACCACCATACCGAGCTCGGCCTAAAGAATTTGGCTAAAACAACCTAGACGGACTAGGATGAGGAGAGAAGTGTTTCAAGAGGGCAGAGAAGACTACAGTCAGCAACAGTTTCACAGTGAGCGACGGCTGGAAAGCTCTCCCTCTCACCTTCCTTCATTTGATCAATGCATATTGATGGACTGCCTGTGTGCCCCACACAGCAGGAAGGCCCCAAAACTCTAACAGTCAGTAGGACACAGACCTCTCTCAAAGAAGCTGGGGTCCTCTGGGGTCCGCAATACAGTAGAATCACACAGCAAGCTGTGGGAACACCTGAGAGACAGGGTCCCAAAACTGAGAGGAAGGCAGCCTCGATTATCTGGTGGAGTGAGGGAAGGCAGCCTTCCCAGCTGAAGAGCACAGGCAAAAAGGCTCAAGCTGAACAGGAAAGTACACCATGTCAGTTGACGATCTTAAAGCCAGAAGGGACAGCATAGGTTTGATAAGATCACAGATAGGAACCCACTACAGAAGGCAAACCGTGACAGCACAGAAGGGGGATTATTTCTGGACAAGTAAGCGATGGGAATTCTGACCCGGGGATAGGAAATCCAAACAGAATGAATCCCGAAGCAGAGAAATCGGTGATGCATGTAAGATGGGTTGGTGATTAGAAGGAAGCAGAATTGGGTGGGAAGTGAAGATGAGAGCTGAGGCAAGCCAGGGAAACCAGGGGCCCTCGAAGTCCTGGTATTTCAGCAGTAGCGTTGACAGTAGAAGCCAGGCTGCTCTGGCAGAAAAGAGTGTAGGAACTGCGTGTGGCCGAGTGCTGGCAAGGGTAGGAGATACAAGGCCATGCCACTGGAACAGTGAGCTGCCTTAGCAGTTCTGGGGAACAACAGGCACATTTAGTGAGTAAGTAGAGGTAGAATTTACAGCAAGCAATTCTACTCCTGGCTATCCGTCAAAAATATGGTTTTGTAGCAGGTGATGATGTCGATCGAATGGGAAGCTGGAAGCCATCCAAGAGTCAATCACTCTTGGGGTGAGCACGGTAAAGACACACCATAGGATGCGGCACAAAGCTAGAAGCAATAAATTAAGTGTGTTCCTAACAGCGTGGAGGGATCTTTAAAGTGATGCACTAAGCAAAATGACAACAACAAAAAAGCAAAAGGCTAAATAAGTTGTGGTGGCATGTATGTAAATAAAAGGTACAGACATCAAAATGTTAGCTCAGTGGTCCACCCTGCCCCATGGAGGTCAGCATCCATCGCTTTTCCTTTCTAAGCTGTTTCTCCCATAGCACTTATGACCTTCCAATGTACTGATAATTTCCTTTTGTAAGGAGGGAAGGGGAGTAGACAGGGTCTGGCTATGTAGCCCTGGCTGGCCTGCAATTCCATATACAGACCACGCTGACCTCAAACCTGCAGTGGTCCATCTGTCTCTGTCTCCTGAGGGCTAAGACTATGGGTATGTGCTACCATGCTGATAATTTTCTTTCTTTTCTTCTTTTTCTTCTTCTTTTTCAGGTGCTGGGCATTGAACCCAGAGCCTTTAGCATGCCTTTTCTGCTTCTCAGCAGAGTCTAAGGTATCCCATGCTAGCCTCAACCAGGATGCCGTTGAGAATGGCCTTGAACTTGAACTGGAATGTCTGGTGCTCTTGCCTCTGCCTCCTGAGTGTTGGAATTACAAGTGTGTGCTGCCATAGTTATTTATGTGGTGCTGGGGTTAAAGCCCAGCGCTTCGTGTGTGTGTGTGTGTGTGTGTGTGTGTGTGTGTGTGTGTGTGTGTGTTAGACTAGCTCTACCAACTGGGCCACACTCCTGGCCCCTTCAGTCCAGCTTTCTTCCTTTTATAATTATAGGTAAATGTTTATCATCTTGTTAGAATATACATCCCATGAGAGCAGGGGTCTCTTTCGTAGGTTTGTTCACCAGTGTGGCCCAGCAATGTCTGGCAGAAAGCAGGAAACTCAACACACACTCATTGAATGAATTGAATATACATTGTACAAGAACATAGAAGCCGAAAAGATCCCCTTTAAAGACATTAAGCGTGAATGCCTATGGAGTGAAAAGCACGTAAGGAATTAGAGAAACAGATCCCAAGGAAGCAGAAGAGGGGCTCAGGGGAAAGTGGGAATTAAAGAGAGGTAGTTGAGGTGGGAGGGTGTGGGCATAATGCAGGAGCCAGCTTGGCTAGGACGTACAGAACATTCTGGGCTTAGGCAGGTGGGTGGCTTTCTCTCCCAAAGCCCAGTGTCAGTCCTGGACCTGAAAGCAACCATGTCTAGTTTTTCTAAGGCACCAGCTCTCAAAAACACAAGCCTAAGGCTACCGAGTCCCTGTCCTAGGTGCTCAAAGGTCTGAAAGAATCCAGGTGGAAGAAAGGCTGTCCTGACTCATCTTAGGAAAGATACTGGTCAGAGGAATCTGCCCGGAGAGCACTCAGGCCCACAGAAACTTGGCCAATTTGTGGATTTGGAATTCCAACTAGTTAACATGCATTAGCAGGTTTAACGCCCAACAAAGACTGTATTCATGCTAGAAAGTTCCTTACAAGTCATTCGTTTCCCTACCAGGGAGATGAGAATTAACCTGAGGAGCTTTGGAAAAACAATTCTCAAGCCAGGTTCCAATTGAGATTCCGACTCTAAAGATCCCTGGGGCTCTGTGAAACTGTTTTGTGTTGGTTTTCAATTCTCCAGGTAGTCGTAACCTAACGAGGAGCCAAACCACTTCCGTCCCCAGAGCGGACAGGCCGAACATCGGTTTGTACTGAGCATCCGTCTTGCTCTCCTCTGAGGGAAGGAAAGGTTTGCTGGTTGAAGGAGCTCCCGAGGCACTGGGTGCAGGCCTGCAGACAAGGGGCCCCAACACCCCCTCAGCCCTGAGTTAGCATCAACATTCCAGGCCCACCCACCTGGGCCCTTGGTCACCAGGAGACCTCACGTGTACACACAGGCTCTAACCTGCCCTAAGCCCAGATCCGGCTGCTCTGCCCAAGCGACTCTAAGCCTGCTGGAAACAAAGGCGATTGTTCTCTCAGGAATTCTGCGGGAAGGTGGATGTCTGTCCATCCTTTCCCTCTCTCCCAGTCCCTTCCTGCCTGGATTCCTGCCTCTAATCCCCAGGAGAGGAGGTGTTCTAAATAGGGCCACCCTTGACACCTTCCCTGGTTCCAGTTTGGAAGTCACCGCTGGTGTGTTCCTGGGTCCACAGCCCCCCAACTTTGAGTGAGCGCTCTCCAGCAGTCAGGGGCACATTTTCCACACTGAGGTTGAGGTGCGAGTAAAGAAAGGGATTTTTTTTTTCCAAACACACGCTTGGAGATGCCAAGCTTCCTGTGGGAATTATCCTCTTATTGAAAGAAGGGCTGTGTCTGTCCCAGCCCCCACCTGATGAAGCAGTAAACTGTAACAGGAGAATCCGGCCGAACAAGTTTCTGCTTCCTCGCTATCTTGTGGACAAAGAACTCTTTGAATATGGTTTCTGTGTTTGGCTTCCAGTGATGGAGTGGAAAGTGATGTTTTCACTATTGCTGGAATTTTCTCCCTTCGGCAATGTCCAATAACGGCCATTCACAAGGAAGTCGGCGGCGTTGGGTCCCGTGGGGGCAGGGAGGCCACGTGGCAGGAGAGCTGTGGCCCGGCCATTTCCTGCTAATTAACCTGTGGATATTGATAATATTTCTCTCTGGGAAACTGCTGTAGATAAGGCGCCTGTCCCTTGCCGGTCACCAAATCATCAATAAGCAGACGGTCCCTTTGTAACAGGGTCCATAATCCAAACGCGAGGAGAATGAGTGGTTGATAGAAAGCTTTAAAAGGAGTCCAAATCCAAACAGAAGGCGTCTGGTTACTAACAAAATTAAATTACCCTTTGCTGAAGGACCTTCCCCTTCCAGTGAAAACAAACTTGCAGTTGCAGATAAAATAGAAACGTGGGCATAAATTCTTGGTGACCCCTAAGAACAAGCAAATTTATGAGCTTAATTTTATTTTGTGTTTTCCCCCATTTTGATACACTTTGTTGGTGAAAAAAAAAAAAAAAAAGACTAGGAGCAGAAGAGTTATATTTGAAGGGTCAAAAGTCTAATAGACCTGTCCAAAGTACCTGGAGGGCCAGCTTTTATTTAACTTTTTTTTTTCTTTTGTGAGCTGTTCTGGGAAATTATTCCTTTTTTTTTTTTTTCTCCCTAGAAACATGATAAGCAGGCTGCTGAAGAGAGAAGGGACAGGTATGGGCTGTCTGGGATGGTGTCTCTCAGCTTTCAGGCCTGCACAGTCCTGGTCTCTGAGGACAAACGGGTCTTCATAGTGTGCGCACAGGTCAGTGTGGACAGAGGTCGAGAGGTTGGCAATGGCCTCTGGAGTTAGAACGCTTGGAGACTGTTTAGGAAGGTTGCAGAGAACTCTCCAGAGGACGGACAGGGTCTGACTCAGTCCAAGGCTAACCCATGAGAAACACACCCAAAGTTTTCCTAAGTCTCTAGGAGCTGCTGCTCCAACCAGTCTGCAGAGCTGGTTAAATGTTCTGGTGGAACCAGGTCTTTCTTGTCTCTGAAGTCAGTGTTAGGATCTCTTCCCTGTCGGAGAACCTGTCCCTCCCACACCCTTGGCGCCCCCCTCAGTTACATCTCGGAGATGGGGTCGGTGAGTCCAGCTACACCCTACACAGCCCTGTTTGAAGGGCATCCGTGTGGCTACAATGTCCCATCAGGGAATGTGCTCTCAGCCAATTCTACCTGAGCCCCCCCTTTCAACCTACCGCCATTCCTTAAAGCCCTCGTCTGTGTGCAGCAGCGCGCACACAGGACAAAGGTGACAGGAATCCATTATCTTCAATCACTTCACATCTGTTGATAACAGCACGCTGGGCTGGCCTTCATCACCGAGGCAAGGAATGTCCAGGCCAGTGCTGACCGTTTATTCTCCGGTCTTCCTGGAAATTTCTCATGTGTTCTCCCTCCACCCCCCCAGGCCTTCGGCTCTGCTATGAAGGGACGGCTTTGCTAAGTCAGCCGGAGTAGTAGAAAAGGAGCCTACTTCTTAAAGCAGACTTAGGGTCAAAGTGCAGCTCAAGTGCTTCCTTGCTAGGTTGAAAGACATCTCTGAGCAGTTCCCTCGAGCGGCGACAATAAACCATTGTCAGTGGGGACTGACAAGCTGGCGACAGGAGCCAACCGTTCAGTTTGGTGTCTGACACATGGAAGTGTGGAGAGGAAGGTGTGGGGCTCTATGCGCTATTATTTCTGCTATGGCTGACGTTGGTAGCATCTCCATGCTCCGTGAAGGTAGGTGTCACCTCTGAGCTCCAAGCACTAGGAAGAAGACCAGAATGGGGGCATCTGGCCCCAGGGAGTCTGCCAGGAGGCTGTCACATCATAAGAGTTTGAAATTCTCACTCACAGGGGCATTTTTAGGTCAGAAAGCCAAGGTTCTATCTTTCTGAAGGAAAGATCCCACTGCGTCTATTGTTCTGTTTTTACTTACATGTGACTTTTCAGCCAGTTCTTCGGCCTCTAGGAATCAGTCTTTCTTTTTAAAAAGTTATGTTCTCTGGCAAATAGGGCAGAGAGTGAAAAATGCTGAGTTACCAGAGGAGGAAACACAAGGGCTATCAGTCCAGGATTGAAAGTAATCTTGGCCATTTAAAAACGTCTTATATGAAAATACTCATTGTCTTTCTCTCTTCCTCTGTTTTTTCTTCTGCCTTCCTCCCTCCCGACTTCCTGTCTGCTTTCCTTATGTCCTTTCTATCCTCCTATCAACTTCTTTTCTTCCTCCCTTCCTTCACCTCTCCGTCAATCATCTCCCTTCTTTCTTTTTTGTAGCTTTGACAAGTCAGATGATGCTAAAGAGCATGAGACGCTTTGACATCTCCTTTCTCCATCACCTTAGATGAGCAGAAGATAAACATTGTAGGATTTCTCTGAAGCATTGCACAGCTGAGCTTACAGTGGTCAAAATTACAGAAGACGTGTGGGGCTAAAAAGATGGCTCAGCAACTAGGAACACTGGCTGCTCTTGCAGAGGACCACGACTCTCTTTCTAACTCCCACATGGCAGCTCACAACCATCTGTAACTCCAGTTCCAAGGGGTCAGGCACCACCTGCTGGCCTTGTTGGGGAATCAGTCATGCATGTAGCACATTGTCATGTTTGCAGACAAAATAACATGTAACATAAAATAAAAATAATTTCAAATAGGGGCTGGAAAGATGGCTTACCAGTTATATGCTCTTGATGCTTTTCCAGGGGACCAAGGTTCGATTCCCAGCACCCACATGGTGGCTCACGATAGTCTGTAACTCCAGTTCCCCGGGGAATTCAATGTCTTTTCTGACCTCCAAAGGCATCAGGCATGAACGGATACACAGACACACATGCAGTCAAGACACAAATACTCATAAGATAAAAAAATAATAAAATTTTAAATGTTTAAAAATATACAGAAATGTATTTGGCAATGTGGCCTTTTTGCACAGAAAGAATTTTTGGTCTTTATTGTATGTAAAGAATTTTAAGTTTCACAGCTAACCCACTAGAAAGCCCCTCAAGATAAATTCAATACTCTCAATACATTTTTAAAAAATTCCTTCAGCCAGGCATGGAGGAGTGAGGCGAGCCTCGTGTACAGAGCTAGTACAGGGCTACACAGGAAAATCCTGTCTTTTTTTTTTTTTAAGATTTATTTATTTATTATGTATACAATGTGTTTGCATGTACACCTGCACAACAGAAGAGGGCACCAGATTTCATTTTAGATGGTTGTGAGCCACCATGTGGTTGCTGGGAATTGAACTCATGACCTCTGGAAGAGCAGCCAGTGCTCTTAACCTCTGAGCCATCTCTCCAGCCCCAAAAATCCTGTCTTAAGCAGACAGGATTTAAACTTTAAAAATTTAAAAATAATTTTAAGTTTTATTTTAAAAATAAATTTAAGAGTAAGTTTTTTCTTAGTGTTTAGGATTCAGGCTAAAGGCAAGTGTAATTCTACTTACCCCATCTTAGGTTCCCTACTTCATGACTTAAGTACAATTTTTCTGGTGGTTTCTCTTTTTAATTTTTTTTTTTTGTTGTTGTTGTTGTTGTTGTTCTTGACATATTAGATGCCTCTATTTCCCACTGTTTAAATCAAAAGGGAAATTCCACCTGGCATTATTTATTTTTACTCTTTAATTCATATGCCTCTAGAGAATATATCTTTTGTACAATTCTGTTTTTAAAAGCTTAAGGGAAACAGAAGATGAAGTGCCATTGCCCTGTAAGAGGTTTTTGGGAGGGGTCTCTCTTGAATGTTTTTAAGTCATACTTCAGGTCTTTGATGTTGACGGCCCTGAAATATTACCTTCCAATTACATCAGAACCATAAAGTGACTTGTGCTGGCTAGTGACATGACTTTTTAAAGAGTTTCCATTAAGTACACAAGCAATGAAAAGATGCCAGAGAATTCCAAATGATTAGTGATGGTATTAAAATGAGCAGCATTGCTATATATAGTGGCTCTAATAAATTTATAATATTTATGACCAGACCTTCAACTAACCAATCTGTTTTTTCCCTTTTATTTTCCTTTCTAAAATGACCAATAATTCTTCTTTTACTGTTTCACATGATTTGCTATTACCTCAAGACACCAGAGCCATTGATTTTTTTTTCCCACCGTTCATGGGGAAGAAAATGCTTATATTCCTATCAGAGTCAATGGTGAGGGCAAGCTGAACAATATCATCTCAAACATTTGCTAATTAAAAAACTTGCATGCTATAGTAACAAACCACACAGTTCACATTCAACTGTGTGACTTGCCATCCACCAAAAAGAAAGAGAAAAAAAAATAAGGCTTTCAAGAATGGTCATTCTGGGTTGAGGGTATAGCTCAGGGTTAGAATACTTAGCAACATAATGCTTGAATGGTTTAATATATAATGGTTCAAAATGGTTTAACCCCCAGCAGAAAGAAAGGCAGAAGCACAGGAGAGGAGACTATTCCAATCATTCCTCACCCAATAAATGAGGACCCAAAGTCAGCAGAAGTGGGGATACAAAGCCTATATGGGTTCAACTGCCTTTGTACTTCTAGGACATGAGGTGACCTTGAAGTGTTCAGAGTACACGCAGGCCTTTAAATGTTAGGATCCAGCTCACTTGTCTGCTTCGCAGCCAAAATCATATAAAACATAATGGCAACATGATCCATTGTTAGAGGACCACTTTGCTGTGTTGGTTTTGATGAAGGATGTCCCTGGATCTTTATAAACCATGGAAAGGATTTTTCAAATCTAAACTCACTGTTTATCTGCCCTACCATGTGTGGAAAATAGCCAACACAGCATGTCCAGTTAGGTAGACCGCGTAGAGTGTTTTAGAGACACCTGAACAAGGTTATACAGAGCTGTATTCTGTGCATTTCCATCAAACTGTAGGACTAGCCACGCTTCTGCAGCATGGACCAGCCTTGCTACGTCTTTGATAAGTCAGTGGCTTCAGCTTCACAGAAAGTTTAAGTCATCAGTTAGCGACCTAAATTTAAATGAGGAGAAATGGAACCGATTTATTTTTGGTTGGAGGTGGTGGTGACAGTAGTTTTTAGAACAAACTAGTGGCTGTAAAAAACAGAACTCTAAATGCAGAGTTTATTTGCCCATCACTCAACTACATTAATGGTTAGAAGGCTTTGTCTGTAGCATGTGCTGTATGTGCGTGTTGTGCAATCACAGGCCATAACAGGCTGCTACAAACATACTGGGTTCAGGGACTTGCCTTCCGATCACCATTAGTCTGAGGTGCACTGAAGCTGTAAGCCATGTCTGCCACCACAGGCAGCCTGGATGCCCTCCAAGGACAAACGGCGACCCTTGCTGGAGTTATACTACAAAACAGAAGGGCTCTAGGCCTCTTGACAGCAGACTGGGAGTGGGAGGAAGGTGGGACTCAGGACACACATCCTGGGGGAGGGATGCTCTTTTTCTATGTAAATGAACAAAATACTAAGACCCTCCGAGAACCCCGCAACAAATTGAGGTCCCCATAGGCCTTCAATGTCCCTGATCCTGGTACTCCAGTCTCCTCATCGCCTGCATCTTGCCCTTGATGGGCCCCATCACAGCCTCTTCCTCCTCCTCCTTGCCCCATGCCTTGTCACTTCCTCAAAACCAAGTTCCCAATATAGCCAAAGTCACTGCCAACCAAGTTCTGGTACAACATGAAGCTGTTCCTACAGACCATGCTGATACCAAGGATGGCAAGGCCCCACCATATATATATATGATGTCCATACCCAGGACATCTCTCAGACAGCATGACAGGGGTGGGGCTGCTCCCTACCCGAATCAGGCCTGGGCCTACTCAACTCCATAGAGACACATCACGATAAAGTCAGTCAGGCTTTTGTATCCCCACCAGAGAACTGGTTTCTCTGTGACCAGCAGTCGGCTAATCTGACTGATACGATTGGAATGTCCCTGCCCCCTCGCCCCACAATACTTCCTTCCTTGACCTTTTTCTTCCCTTCTCCCACCCCAATTCCAGCTATATAAGATAGCCCCCCCATTTCAATAAATGAGCTGTCCTCTGAAACAGTCTCCTAGGTCCTTCAAACCCTCTACCAAACTCACTGCTGAGTACTCACTGGGAGACACTGCTCCCCAGCCCCTCCTGAGACGACCTGTGCACAGGGGCTGAGGGACGTGGGGGACCTACACTCATTCACCTGCTCCCAATTCAGTTCATTTATGCTTAAGTGTTACCTTGCTGGAATAGCCATATCTGATAGATATATGATAGACAGACAGATGGAAATAGATGATAGATTATGGATGGATAGATAGATGGAGGGATGGATGATGGATGGAGAGAGAGAAATAGATGATGGATGGATGGATAGATAGATAGATGATAGATAGATAGATAGATAGATAGATAGATAGATAGATAGATAGATTTGCAAGGTCCCTTTGAAGTTTTGAAAGTATATAGACAGTTGGCCCATCAAGCAGAGCCTCTCTTCTCCATCCTTCAACTCTTGTTTGGTTCAAGTTCTGAATGAGCTGCATATATTCAGTTAGACACTCTAAGATGTTGAAAAACATACCACCCCTGATCAGGAGGAGAGAGCCAGACCGCAAACACAGAGCTTCTCACCAGCCAGACCGAAGCCTTCTCTTGCTCCTTACAGATCAAATAGAAATTCTGACCGTTACACGCAACCCCAGTGACAATCAAGAGAAACAAGGGTGACAGGAATGTGACTTTGAATGGGGCCATCCTGCCTGGGGATAGTGTGGCTAGGGGATCACATTGACAAGCCTTGGTAGCTTTACTTCAGAACGAGGCAAGAAATGCAAAGAGCATCCTCATTAGCGCTGGTTTACTGCAGAGTTTCAGAACCCTCCCTCCTGCTTTGGCATCACTACCCAAGCTCCTCACGCCAGTTCCAGGAATCTGGGCATCATTAGTTTAGTCATCTGCAGCCCTCCAAGCAGGACTGTGGCCACAGAGAGCTCCAAGGGAGCTTGTCGGTAACTGACCCTGGCGGAACGAAAGAACTAAAGGATCATAGTCAGTGATGAACTTTGATGCAAGTTTAGATTTGGTGTTGGAGGGTGCCCCCTCCCCTCCTCCTCTCAGAGCGCAAGAGGTAGCTGTTTTCCAGTGTAATAGAGACATCTTGGGATTAGGGTCTGGGCAAGGGATTTATCCGATCGACAAAATACTGTAAAAAGAGCAATCCTGCGTTTGCTCTGCTTTCTGTCACTCTCTTGCAGATTCACTCCTGCTGAAAATTCCCTCTTCCCTCCTAGCTTCCCTATAACCTTCATGGAAGACAGAGCCCTGACTGAAAGCTCCCATTACACAGAATGTTAATTGCTGGAGGAGTGTGGGCAGCTTGGGCTTTAGAGAGAGAGCTGCTTTGGGCTGTACATGTGTCTTTGCTCATAGGCTCCCCTATCTCTACACACTCGCTCATGCAGAGATCCCTCACCAGGAAGGATCCACCAATGGGTGTCTCAAGGCGCCCACAGTGCTCTGCGGGAGAGCTGGTGAACGCCAGGGTCTGGCTGCAGGTTCCCTCCGCAGCCTTGGGTGTGTCCTGCCTGAACTTCTTTCTGTTTGTAGGGTAAAGCCACTTGGTGGGATGGAAACTTTAAACATTCTTTGGATGTTCCTGGTATTTGAATCATTCTCTAAATGAGTTTCACATGAAGAAAAAAAGAAAGTTTGGAACCATTTTTAAGGGAGAACGGAGGAAGAGAAAGTATCAGACCAATGGTGATCTTGCAGTAGCTCAGCTGACACCCATGGAGTGAGCTGAGAGTCAGCCTCCCGAAGGACGAGCTCCCACTCGTCCTTGGACTGAATGACCCTCCGGGGACCTTGACATCTTCACACTCCTGACACCCTTCTGGCATCCTTCGGGATTGCTCTCGATGTATACAACTTTCTGGCTACACAGAGGAACACGAGGCCCAGCAGAACTAAGAGACAAGCTCCAGGGAAAGCTCTGTGAGGACGAGAGAAGCGAAACCGAGAGGCAGCCCACCAGAAAGCTCTTCCACGCAAATAGCAAGATCTTTACTGACCACTGGAATTGCCAGGGAGGTTGGCATGGAGGAAACCCCCGCATCTGGGCTGTAGAAATGAGTGTTTCAGGTTCGCTGTGATATACCAGGCTGAGCAATCGACACGGCCTGCGAGAGTTCTGGAGGAAGGGCAGACTGGTGTGTGGTCAGAACACACCAACAGAACAACAGCTCCGTGGACTTGAAACTGTGGTGCACAGGACTGTCTCATATTAAGATACACAGAGGAGGAAAAAACAAAACAAAACAAAGCAGCATTATCTCAGCAAAACAACACCATCTTCCTGCCAAAAAGATAAGAAAAGTGGTGATGGGCCAGCCCCAAATAATCTCCAAAAGAGCCAGTCTTTTTACAGACATGACATCTCTAAGGTCTTTGGTTTCCCAGCATTCTCTCCTTTGCGCTTTACTGTGTAGAAGGATGCGGATTTATTAGGCCAAAGTGAACTGAGGTTAATTTAATTCTGAGGAGTTTCTCCACATGCCCTGGGACAGTTGGACACACTCAAGGTTGTGAAATAAAAGCCAAAAGTCCCTGTATTTGTGCAAATCTTGGCCTAGTAGAGCAGCCCCATGCCTTGGGAAAGAAAAGTACTGACAATGCCTGTTCCCCTTTCAGGTAAGTTTAAATAAGAAAAACAGCGGTATTTCCCCATTTTTGAAAACTTGAAATAAGCCATCTCAGAGCCTGTGAGGTCCCCCCCCCCCACACACACACACAGGTACAGAGCTAGGGCCTGCTCTGACCCTGAAGGGCTGAGCGTGCCTGAGTCCTAGGGCCACCACAGAATGGAAGATGGCTGAGTCAAGGCCTGGGTATCAGCCTTCAAAGGTCAGCCAAGCGAGCTGGCGAGTTTTCCTAAACAAAGAGTGCACACAGGCAGGAGTTCTTGATTGAAGACAAATTTCTATAAACATTTCCTTCTGAGCAAACGTCGAGGCTCGGGCTAGCTTTTTCTTTTCTTTTTTAACCATAGAAAGTGGGGAGAGATGGATGGAGACAATTACACTCACTAGTTTGCTTTGTGAGGTCATAATGTTTCATTATGTGCCAGAAGTAATAACGTACACATTGAGACGGATAAATCGTCCAGCGTGAACACCCGGGAACTCCCAGCTCAGTCTCCTGTTAGAAAGAGACTCTGACTTCCTCCATTCCCTTCTGTTTCCCCAGACCAGACTTTGTGACAACGGCTGAGGATGGCTGCCATTTTCCCCAGCTCTTCCTCCTGTGAAGCAGAGATAGCCTCAGCTTCATCACGGGAAGCTAAAAAGCAGGCTCCTTGGTGTCCAACACCATTTGAGGCCCAGGGGATACAGAGGAGAAGGCTCCTACTCCTGAGAAGTTCCCCGTGGGGAGCCAAGCTCCAGAGGTTTCTCAGAGCTGCTGGTCTTGAACTGGGGCCAAGGTTGCTAGGCAGTGGGTACAGAACAGTTTCTCAAGTCAGGAAGTCAAGTCCTGCTTTTAGCTCTGCACCCTGCCATGTGAGAGAAGTCACTTGTCCCGGATCCTCTGCCCACAGAGTAATACATATAATTAGAGAATTACTTAACATCTCTCCTATAACGAGCAGATGCCCGGATATAGTTTAATGACTCAAATTAAAAAAGAAAACAATCCATCCCAGGTCTTCTTCACTAAAACTCAAATGCGCTTTCCCACAGGTCACTATTATCTCTTTGGTATCCTCCAAATGCCATTCAGAGGTTGGGGATTTGTTGAGAGAATGAGCGAATGACTCACGGATCAGAGTTGGTTCATCGTCCTGCTTCAGCGCCTGGCATTTAAATGGCTGTGCCATTCTCTGTCCTGGGTGTCTGCCATCTTTCCCACTTAGCATCTATTTTCTCTTTCTTTTTTTCTTTCCTTCTTTCTTTCTTTCTTTCTTTCCTTCTTTCTTTCTTTCTTTCTTTTTTTCCTGCTCATAGCTTCTGATCCGGTTTTGAGGAATGACTGCTCCCTCTTGGGTACAATCACCGTGGTAGTTCTTTGAAACAAAGTTAAGTTATGCTAGAAACATAACATCAGTCATGTGATTGTAACAGTCTTGAAAATAGTCAGAGGTCAGCTAATCTCATCCCCACTGGCTCCTAACACCGGGAGCTGCCCTGCCACCTGTCTGCTCTAAACTTGTTTTTTCTGCTTACCCTTTATTTCTGTGGCTTTCTCCTATCTTTATTGTAAGTCTCTCTTTGTTTGACTTAATGCCTCTTGCCTACAACTGAAATACTCTAACTATTAATACACACCATCAGAATAGACTCAGGTTCTTACACTGGAATACCAAAATATGAAATAGAAATCTTAGAACTAACATGTCTTCAAGCTGGGAGTGATGGTGTGTGCCTGTACTTCTAGCACTTGGGAAGCTGAGTGGGAGGATTTTAAGTCTGAGGCCACCCTTCACTCTCCAGAAAGCCTGTCTAGAAAGGGGGAAAAAAGGGGTGAGCAGAAAGATGGCTCAGCAAGTATAGGAGCTTGCTGCCGAGACTGACAGTCTGAGTTTGGTCCAAAGACCAACTATTCCAAGTTGTCCTCTGACCTCCGTACATACTATGATGCAAACACACACGTGGCCACAATAAATAAATAAATGTGGTTTGTATTATTGTTAATAAGGCAAACAGATGAACTCTTCAAAAATCCAGTAGTTTTAATTTTTTTTCTAGATAATCAGACCCAAAGGCATGAAGTAACATGATCAAAATCCTGATGCTGGTTGATTTCCTAGACCTCAGGGGGGCAGAGCGCCCTGCTAGGCATTCTTCCTTCTGCTTCTCCACTGTTTCCAGAGCTCAGCATTATCTAAGGTGACCGCCTATGGCTGCCTTTTGCTACAACGAAAGAACTGAAAAGCTGCCACAGGAGACTTAAATATAGTCCACCAGGCCTGCAATACTGCCTGTCTGGCCTTTTATAGAGAGTGTTTGACACACTCCATAAATGACTGAGGGTAGCGGGGCTCCAGTGAAACTTTGTTCTCAAGCAACAAAATTCATATAGATTTCAAGTTTCTCATAATATTATTCTTTTGATATATTCCAAAGACTTAAAGATGCAAACTGCATTCCTAGTTCATAGACTGTACAAAAATGGGTACCAGGGGCTGGAGAGATGGCTCAGTGTTTACAAGCACTGTTCCCTTTGCGGGGGACCTAGGAGCTCATGGTGGCTCACAACCATCCATAACTCCAGTTCCAGGGGATCCAACACTGTCTTCTGGCTTTCGTAGGCACACATACACATGCAGGCCAAGTGTTTGTACACACGAATATAAGGAAATAAGTAAACAAATGTCTTTTAAAAATAGATAGCAGAGCCCGGCAATGATGGCACATGCCTCTAATCCCAGCGCTCGGGAGGCAGAGGCAGGTGGATATCAGTGAGTTTGAAGCCAGCCTGGTCTACAGAGTGAGCTCCAGGACAGCCACAATTACACAGAAACCCTGTCTCAGAAAACAAACAAACAAAATCTAGCAGGCTGGACTTGACCTAAAGGCTAAAGTCCAGCCACCCTGGAGAGCCACTTAGAGCTAGAGAGTCTGCTATTTGCGATGATAGGAAGTTACCTGAGTTTCACTGACATTTTGTGAGTGAGTGAGTGTGTGTGTGTGTGTGTGTGTGTGTGTGTGTGTGTGTGTGTGTGTG
>NW_026593286.1:30598043-30644239 GCF_907164565.1 Psammomys obesus | reverse complement strand
GTGTGTGTGTGTGTGTGTGTGTGTGTGTGTGTGTGTGTGTGTGTGTGTGACAGGTAGCAGTTACAGCCAGACCTCAATCTTGCGATCTTCTTGTGTTGGGCTCTGCTGGTCTGGGATTACAGGCATGTATCATCACGCTCAACTTTCACCCCTACACTTTCTGACCCCTTTACTCTCTGGGAGGCATCCAGCAAGGCCTAAGGTGCAGGCCTTCCTCTCAGTGGCTTCCCAATCTAATCTGCCGTTCTCAGAACGTCCATAATTTTATTTTTAATGAAGCATTTAATTTTGCAGTGCAAGGGATTGAACTTATGGTCTTATAAACACCCAGAAAGCACATTACCACTGAGCTACAGCTACAGCTCATTTTTATTTTATTTTTATCTTCTTGGTCAGCGTTTACTGATCACCTGGTAAAGTGTATAATCACCTTGCCCTTTAGACAAATTAGAACTTAATCTTCATCAACAATACCATAATAGACAGGCAGTACAGGCACAGGCCTCGATTCCCAGGATTCAGAAGGCAGAGGCAGGCAGACTTCTGTGAAGTCAAGGCCAGCCTGGTTTACAGAACGAGTTCCAGGACAGCCAAGGCTACACAGAGAAACCCTGTCTGGAAAGACAAACAAACAAACAAAAACCACAATGCCATAAAATGGCTCATTCTTACGTTACAAGTGACAGAAGTGAAGCCCAAGGAGAGCGAGCTGTTGGCCCAGGTCACAAAGCTAGACTTTACACTCAAACCCCCAACTGCGCCTGAAGCCTGGGGACCGAGGAGTTGTGTCAATCGGACCTTCCCTGGCATGGCGACCACCCACACTCTGATGCCAGCCATCCACCACCTCATTTCCCAGCTGCCCAGGAGAGAAGAAGGAATGAAATGCTGCTCCCCTTCCCCTCCCAGGTCTGAAGCACCTCAGCCACCAATTCCGCACCGCCTCTCCTGAATTCGAGGCCGATGCCTGCACTAACTGTCCGTTAGCCTGTCCTGTTTGCTTCCTCACCCTAAGCTAACCTGTTGGAGGAAAAAAAAAAAACCATCCCTCTGTCTTTGGTAATCCCCAGAGACAGACAGAGTAAACTCAAAGTTGGGAAAGATAAACTAGCAAGCGAAGGAGATAAAAATATAAATCAGGCTGTTAAAGATATAGTTCAAAATCAAAACTCCATTACCTGTTATAAATAATGAGAAACAACAACTAAGAAAGAAACAAAACAAAAACAGGCATAGAAAAGAGACACCCCAAAGCCAGATGTGCTAAGGCACACCTGGAATCCAAGCATTTATAGTAGAGGCGGGGAGATCGGAAGTTCAAGGTCACCCTTGGATACTAGCAAGCCCCAAGCCACCCTGGTATATATGAGACCTTGCCTAGAGAAGAGGAGGAGGAAGGGGAGGAATCTTCACACATCTAACAGGAGGGGGAATAAGAGCAACTAATAGGAAGGGGATAAATATAATGTTTTCTTTTATATATGACTAGTAAATCTCACACACACAAATATACACACTGGATATGAAAGCAGAAGCAGGCCCATGGTGGGGGTAGGGCAGGGGACGACTGGAAGAGAGGAAGGGAAACAAGAGAAGATGTTGGGGGCTAAGTACAAGCAAAGTACAATGGCCATATGCAAAAAAACAATATCAAGACCTATTGTTCTTATACTCGTACGATATTCTCAAATTAATAAACAAAGCAGGTGAAGAACGATGCGGCCAGCAAGTCGTCATTTCGTTCAGAGAAGCAACAAGCTAGACCCTCCCAGTTGTGAGAGAAACTGGGGGATGAGGCGCCAATGCGCCCTTCTCAGTGAGGAAGAGAAGGGGAGAAAAGCTGCTTGATGTTTAAATACGACCCCTCAAGACATTGCCCCGATTAATGTGAAAGGCACGGTGAGAGAGCCAGCGGTAAACACTGAGTCCAGTAAAAACAGAGCGAGGGCAAACCCTCCGGAGAAGAAACCAGTGCAAATCAGATATAGATGCCGTAAGCCCAAACAAGTGAAAACTCACAGAGGTGGAAAAAGTGGGATATGGGAGGCCACAGGGGCACACTAAGGTTTTCACCGCCTGGCTCTGCTTCATCCAAACCACTCCTCTGAATTTCCCATTGGTTTAGGTGTTTGTTCTTGTTTTTGTTTTCGAGGCCTGGCTGGCCTGGTAATATGTACACTATGCTGCCATGAATAGGCCTCATTCCTCCCGCCTGTCCTCCTGAGAGCTCAGATCACAGGTGGGCGTCACGATGCATGTGCTTTGCGTTAGTTTTCATCATCAGTGTTGATGTTCTCTACACTGGAACGATATGTGGGAGTTTTTTTGTTTATTTGTTTTTTGTTTTATTTTGGTTTTTCAAGACAGGGTTTCTCTGTGTAGCCTTGGCTGTCCTGGACTCGATTTGTAGACCAGGCTGACCTGGAACTCACAGAGATCCATCTGCCTCTGCCTCCCCAAGGGCTGGAACCACAGGCGTGTGCCCAGCTCTGGAATGATATTTTAAAGACTTTTATTTTTAATTATGTGTATGCGGTAGGAGTGGGTGTATTCGAGGGTGGGGGTGGTAGGGGGTATGGGGAAGAGGGTTTTAGAGGACAGAAATGTCTGATGCCCCTGGAGGTGGCATGACAGTTACGAGCCTCCTGACATGGATCCTAGGAATCAAAACCAGGTCCTTTGTAAACGCAGGACATGCTCTTAGCTACTGAGCCATCCATATCACTCTAGGCCTTTGGAACAGTTTAAGAATTAATGTATCGGGGGCTGGAGAGATAATAGCTCAGTGGTTAAGCTGTTCGTCCAGAGGATCTGGGTTCAATTCCCAGCACCCATATGGCAGCTCACAACTGTCTGCTGCTTTGGTTCCAAGGCTGAGTGCATGAGTGCAGGCAAAATCATCTATGCACATAAAATAGAACTAAATAATTTTTTTTTAAAAAATTACTGTATCTTCACATCGGGAAACTAATAGTTAAGGTTCTTTCATTTCAGCTTCTCTCCTTTCTTCTGCTAATGCTCAGATAAACTGAACACTTTTTAACATTTTGTCTATTATTATATGTGTGTGGGTGTGTGGTGAGTACAAGCAAAAGACAATGGCCATATGCATAAAAACAATATCAAGACCTATTGTTCTTATATTCGTACGATATTCTCAAATTAATAAACAAAGCAGGTGAAGAATGATGCGGCCAGCAAGTCGTCAGGGTGGGGGGGGGGCATGAAAGTCAGAAATGCCACGCAAGGCAGAGGACAAATCAGTTCTCTCCTTCCACCTTTCCATGAGTGCCGGGGATTGAATTCAGGTCGGGCTTGTGCGACAAAGTGCCTTTAGCCACTGAGCTATCTGGCCAGCCAGCCCTCCGTCTAAAATGGCTTTTTATAAGCCTATGTAGTGTCGTCATGTTACTGTAAAATGATTCTATGTATATACATACACGTAGACTATGGACATGTCTAGAATGCATGTCAGCTGTTACTCACTGGTTATTTTTAGGTGGTAACAACAATGGCTCATTCTTACTGTGGTTTTGCCTCGAGCCAAGCACTGTCCTCCAGCGCCTCCCGTGAATCCTTTGACTCGGAAGGAGTGGACGCACTCAGCACTCAGCATTCCTCTTTACAAGTGAGGAAACTGAAGCGTGGCGGTGCCTCCTGCCTTCTACACGCTGGCAAGGGGTTGGGCTACGAGCCAAAACCAGGAGCCTCGGCTCTAGAGTCCGTGCTTAATAACTGCTCACACTGCTCCTCACGGGTCCAGGTAGGCCACCATTGTATCCGAAATTGTAATCGTGATCATGTGTGACACTTTTCTGAGGTCACAGAAGGCTGGTGAGATGGCTCGGTAGGTGAAGGCAGTTGGCCCCAAACATGATACCCAGAACTCCATTCCCAGGACTGACACAAGTTGAGCTGTCCTCTGACCTCCAGTGCTCACTGTGCCATGTTTCCACACCTGCATGCATGCGTGAGCACACACACACATACGCACACACAGAGAGAGGAATAAATTAATTAAAACTCTGTTTAAAGGGTCATCATTTAAAAAAAAAAAAAAGTGTCTACTCCTGCAAGTTTCCCAAGTTCACGGAGCAGAACTAAGCGATTTTTGTTCCTCTCCTCTCACTAATCTAGGCAGGCTCCTTGGAGGAGGAGAGGGAAGGCTCAGCAGAGTAACTCATTCACAACCCACCCAGGCTTTGAAGCAATGGAGAGGCTAAAATTCTAATGCTCATCATTGCAAAGGGATGACTCAAGATTTTAATGGGCTCTGTGTATATCAGCAGGATGATATTAGCCTCCTTAGTTCCTGTCGTGAGAGAAAAGGTCAGGAGGCCAGCCACAGCCAGGAGGCCAGGTTACTGTACCTCTGAACAATTTGCCCAAATGACACAGTTTCATTTGAAGCGACACAACTTAACCAGTGTGAGCTTCACCCAAGCACTGTATAATAAGGGCAGAAGCAGAGAGCAGCACCCAGGAAGGTGAAGGGACAGCTCTTGCGTGTCACTGGGGAATGGCACCCACCTACGATCCCACCTCTTTGACGATGGTTCTGAAAGTATCCCTGTCACTGTCACTCACCCACCAATTTAATGACTAAAGGAGAGTAGGACCACAAATGCCCCTGAAACACAGAGACAGAGAGGGACAGAGCAAGTTAATAAATAAAACAAGAGCCTGAAGGGAAGAGCTGCTTTGTCAGAATATAAATATTTCCCTTCCCCTTTTATCTTTAATGTAGTGTGAGAAGCTTATTAAAGGGAAATGCCTCCTGTCCCTGGAGCCCTCGCAGGAGCTTGTGGGAAGCTGTGCACCCAGCCTGGTCCTGTGCTTCTAAACTCTTCCCTGCTGGAAGCGGAAAGCGAAGAGTAGTAAAGAAGGGCCAGGGAAGAAAGGGAAGCCATGGTGGCCTTTAGAATCCTCATCTCCATGGGCCTGGCATCATGCTATTGCCAATCGCCAGAAGCCAGTGAGAGACGGAGATGAGGCATGCCTTCTCCCTCAAAGACCTGGCCTCAAATTCAGAGAGATACGCACATCCCTAGACTTCCCCTCTGCTCAGCCAGAGAGCAACACCCAGTTCAGACAAAGGGGAGTTTGTCCACTGGGGTGAACAAGGGAGCCCTGTGGGTATCCTCGGAGGAGCCTCTGAGACCGCACACTCACATTTACAAGACAGCCAGCCAGGCAGTCCCAACGCCCAGGCAAAAACATCCTGTCCCTAAAGAACAGAAAAATGGTTCCCCTTCATACACTTCTTAAAACAGCAAAAGAGGGTGGAGGTGGGCCCAGATCTGAACACACACATATGTATCCAGTATGTTGTGGGGTTTTTGTTTTTTGTTTTTTGTTTTTGTTTTTTTTTTTTTTTTTTGGTTTTGAGATAAGGTCTCCTATAGCCCAGGCTGGCCATGAAGTCAGCATATAACCAAGGAAGGCATTGAACTTTTCCTCTGCTTGCCTCCACCCTTCAAGAACTGGGATTGCAGGCATGGACTGCTGTGTACTGTGTGTGCGGAGCCGGGGACTGAGCCTAGCACCCTGTGCATGCTGGGTAAACAGCAACTGAGCTATAACTCCAGCCTGAAGCCCAGTGGGTTTGAATGTCTTGCCACAAGGCTGTGGTCATCATGCATTTGAAAATAATGAAAAGATGGTTATTTTCTTCCTGTTCACCTTTCTGCTGCCTTTCTAAGGACCTTCTGATCTGTTCAGGATTTGAGTTCTCGCAGGCTTTGGGGGCTATCATCATTGCTAACATTTGCGGATATTCAGCCATGTGATTACAGAGGGACAGGAGGAAGGCCATTCATACATCAGGTACCAGAGGCCAGCTGAACACCAAGGGGCAAAGAGAATAGTTAGAGTCTGCTGCCAGAAGGCGCATCTCTCTTTTCATTTTCCTTGATAATTCTCCCAAGAGAGCTGACCTAATTCTCCTCCCGAGCCTACCCCAGGCCACACACCCATGCATTCTGATGTCATCAATGTCTTGAGTGGAACAGACATTTGTAAAGTCTACCTTTCTAGCTCATTAGTGCTTGGACCATAGACGACCTCAACAAAGGCGGGGCTCAGGTGCCACGCCATCATTCCGGATGCAGGACCCCTTTACAGCTCACTCATCCTTCCATCCCTCCATGCTAATGTCTTGGGCTCTCATACTCACTCATGTGTGTGTGTGTGTGTGTGTGGTGTCCTTACCCACAGAACCTTATTAAAGATTCTCCCGCAAAGGACTAGAGTCATTGCTAATTCCACTGCGCTCTGCATCCTCAGAACCAATTACATCTTATGGCAACGTCTGTGCTACAGACAAGCATTGATTCAGTGATGCTTCAGAATGCTTAGCTGGTTCCCAGGCAGCTCCTTACCCATCCTTCCAAACATTTCCTGGGAGCTATTAGAGCTACCTGATTTAACATTCGCCTCATGCTCAGGCCCAGCCAGCCTCCCCTGGGCTGCACTGGGAGCTTGGAACCATGAGAGGGCCTATTTCCAGGGTTCCCACAAACCATGTAGTGGAGGAGGCCTGGGGGTGGGGTGGCACTCACATATCTAAGGGGCGATTGTATGGAAGAGGGATTAAATATGTACTGGAAAGATCAATGGAAGCCTTGGGGAGCAGACTTCAGTTCGATATGATGAAGGACTTTCTAACAATTAAAGCTGTCTTAAATGGAGTCAGAGCCCTTGAAGACAGCCCTCCCTTCATGAGGTTCAGGCAATGGTGAGATCTCAGTAGGCAGGGTGGCTCATTGGCCACAAGCATATACACTTGTCAGTGTGGTCAAGTGATACCACTTCCTGACTCAGACTGCAAGGTTCGAACCCCAGCCCCAAATGTCACTACCTTTACAGTCTTGGGTGAATTATTCCAGAGTCTTTCTAAAACCCCATTTCTGTACATATGGAACATATTACAAGAAATGGAGTATATCTTAGTGGGAGATGAATTAATTCTTTTTAATTGATGTGCAAGGGGCCCTGGGTTTGGTCCCCAGGAAACACAAAATACAAATTTGTATCATTTTTTTTACAAGGCAAGAGAGGGCCCAGCAGTTAAGAGCACTCTTCTGAGTGACCCAGATTCGGTTCTCAGCGCCCACGTGGCTATTCACACCCTTCTCTAACTCCAGTCACATGGGATCAGATGTCTTCTTCTGGCCTCCTTGGGGATCCAGTCACACAAGTGGCACACAGACAAACACACAGTCAAAATATACATACACATAAAATAAAATGAAGATGAAACGAAAACTTATTAGGGGCTGGAGCCATTGCTCAGCTGTTGGGAGCACTTTGCCCTTGCAGAGGACCCAGGCTTGGTTCCCAGCACCCACAGCTCACAGCCATCCAAGACTCTCCAGTTCCAGGGATTCAGAATCTCCCTCTGGCCTCCATGAGCGCCAGGCACACACATGGCACAGGTACATGCTTGCCAGCAAGGCACTCATCTGCATAAATTATATATTAGGGCCAGGTGCGGTGGTGCACACCTCTAATCCCAGCAGTCAGGAGGCAGAAGCAGGCAGATCCCTGTAGGTTCAAGGCCAGCCTTGTCTGCAAAGTGAGTTCCAGGCTACCAGGCCTACATAGTGAGATTCTGTCTCAGTGGGGGGGGGGGGGGGGGGGGGGGGTGTAGTGTATTGTACTAGAATTTCAAGATCGCTCAGTGGGTTAAAAAAAATGGTGCTTGCCACTAAGCCTGACAACTTGAATTGGATCCCCCCACCCTTGACCCCATGACCTACACAGCTATCCTCTGACTGATTGCCACACAAGCGCCATGGTATTCATTTCACACAGGTGCACACAAAGACGAACAAATATGTAATAATAAATTAAATCGTATTAAACTTTCTGGGCAACTGTAAGATTTGGGGGGATGTTTTTGTTTTTGTTTTTATGCTTACCAAATGAATCCAGGGGCTGAAAAGAGGGCTCAGCAGCTAAGAGCACTGGCTGCTTTTACAGAAGGCCAGGGTTAGGTTCTCAGCATCCACATGGTGGCTCGCAACCATCTGTAGCTACCATTCTAGGGGATCTGATGCCTCTTCTGACCCCCATGCACACGTGTGTGCGTGTGTGTGTGTGTGTGTGTGTGTGTGTGTCTCACACACACACTAAAATAAAATAAATATTCAAAAAATAAAAAAAGGCATCTGTGCTGGATCTCTAAGTATGATGCCAGGCTGGTGTACAGAGCAAGTTCCAGGACAGCTAGGACTACACGTTCAGAAACTGAGAGGAGAAAAAGTATTTTAAATTGACATTTAACTGCATCATGTGAAACAAAAACAAAAATAAAAAACAGAACAACAACAACAAAAACCGGGAGTGGGGTAGCAAAGAGCAGGGGATTAAGCCGACAGACAGTACCAAGTCCCCGCTGGTACTGGGTCTCCTGGGTACAGCATGGTTTTGAGGCAGGTGCTGTGGCCAGGCTCACCAGGCAACCTATGTGGCTTCTAGCCTTTCCTTTGCAAATACGCACCTCAGCTGAGGGACACCAAGACAGCCATCAGCTTTCCCCTAGGACTCCCAGAAGCCACCTACCACCCCCGCCCCGGCAGGGATCTGAGCTCAGAGCGGCACTCCACAGGCTGTGCCAATCTAGACTGTTGTGTTGTGCACCGTGAATGGAATGGGCTGGACAGTGATCAAGCGCTACGCCGAACACGGTGAGAGGCCGCCGTTCGGACCTCACTCCCATCGGATCGGCCTCTGAGGATAGCATGCGTGCACGATACACTCCTCACTGAGGTTGCCTAGGCGTGAAACTAGGATTTTGCTTTTTTTTTTGTTTTTTTTGTTTGTTTGTTTTGTTTTTTTGTTTTTTTGTTTTTTGTTTTTTCCTTATTTACACGTAGCACAGTTCTTGGTTGGGACAGACCTAGCTGACATAGGTGGAAATGAATAGGAAAGGTCTAAAGTGTCTTTTCTGCATCCAGACTTGGAAAAGCATTCCTTCTCTTCAGCAACTCTTCAGGTTATAGCAACTTATAAACATCCACCTCTGTGGCCTATTAGCTCATCAAAATGCTCATAGGGAGGGAACCAGCTTTGCCAGGGGCCCCTGGCTCCTTCGACGCTGTCCTTCTCAGCTGCACACAGAGCGGGCTGGCGGCCTTCTGAGGAACCACAAGCCTCCGCCTCCTGTCTTCCTTAACTGCCCCTTTAAACCAAACCTTACTGCCCAGTAATCATTTACGGCCTGCCCGACACTAAGTTCGTCGTTGAATCGTCACCATCCCAGGAGACAGGTGCAAGTGTGATAGTCACTCTGCAGATGGGGAAACTAAGGCCCCGAGAAGGGACCTGTTCAAAGCCACATACACAGCTAACAAGCCATCAAATAAGGATTCAAGTCCATAAAACCGGGGCTTTCAACCACACCTCCCCAGGCAGACCACAGAGATAGTACAGAAGGGGCGACCCCCACTGGACCCCATTAATCCCCCCTGGGCTTGCAGAGGGGACCCCACTGGACCCCACTAGTCTCCCCTGAGCTGTCTTAACTTCCTTTCAGCAGTTAAAATTGAACTTTCAAAATAGTTGGTGGGAAAATTCTCCCCTGCCTCCCACGGTGAGAACCGTGGGTTGGTCACCAGGGGAGCTGGCCTGTAAGCTTTTTAATGAGCCAGTCTCCCACAAACATGGTGGACTTGGGATGCCCTCTTGGAGGTGCTAGACAGAAATGCAGCCTCATGGAGCTTCCTTAGGAACACCTGAGTTGGCTGTTTCTCTGGGGCCTTCTCCAGGCCAGACACTTATGCTCCTCAGGGCAGGCTAAAATTTCACCCACTTCCTTCCTTTCACACCTCCCCCACCCCTCTTATTCAAGGAAAGAATTGGGCCCAAAGTCTGTTCCTCACTATCAGCAGGATCCTGGGCCTCTCTGAGACTTGGTACCCTCATCTGTAAGGTGGGTCAAATAAAGAGTAGCCATTTGCAAAACGCTGTTGTGGAGGAGGGTTCAGGGAGTGAGGGGTGAGGGTGAGCAGGATGTCTCTGGCATGGTGAGCATTAAATAAATGTTAGCAGTTCATAAAAATAGGAAGGATCCGGCAAGCCCCAGACACTGCAGTCAGTCAGCTGGCTGGCTCCCAACTGCTCAGCTGAGATTTCAGTTAGGACATCGCCATCCCAGGGTGCCAAAACAAAGCAGGACCAATATGGTCTTTAGAACTAGGGTTTTAAAACAGCGACCATCTCTGGGGGCCTGGACTGACTTTGTAACTGGGAAGCCTCGGAAGAGGAGGGGCGAAGTTTCACGGGGAGACCAAAGCGCCTTTTGCCCAAGTGAGAAGTCTGTCGCCTCCTCTTTGTTTGCCTCTTCTCTGGACGCTTCCTCTGCTTTCTGGGCTGCCCTGCGCCTCCCCCTTGCAGAGGCAGCTCCTCACAGGTCTGCCGGGGGCCAGAGGAGCAGGCCGGCCTGGCCGCAGCCCCTTCCCCAGCCCTGACACCAGCAGACAGCCCCGCCCTCCTCTGCCGCTGAGGTCAGGCTGGACCTCGGCTGACCCTCTCTCACCCTCTCCAGTCCCCTCCTGACGAGGCCCAGCTGTGAGCAGAACAGCTTTCCTGGGTCACCCAGGAAAGCCAACCTGATTAAAAATAAAATAAATAAATATTTTTAAAAAAGAAAAGAAAAGAGGGGCCCAGGAGCCTAAACAAGTAGATTTTAATGTCAGTCCTTTCCATCAGCTCATGGACAATTCATTTCACACCTTGAGCTTCAGCATTCTTACCTGTAAAAAAAAAAATTTTAAAAAAAAGTGAGAATTAGCAGAATTTCTGATTCCTTCTGAAAAACATCCCGAGTCATTCCTCAGTGCAGCCCCTCCTTCTTGATTTCTCTTATTCTCTTGTTAACATTTTTTTACACGTATTTATTTTGTGTGCATGTGCGTGGCGAGTCCGAGGACGACTAGACGGAATCAGTTCTCCCTGTCTCCCAAGCGGCTTCCAGGGACGGCATCCGGGTCATCAGATTCAGTGTCAGGTGTTCACCCACCTCCCTGGCTTCTAAATCCATATTTTTAAGTAAGTGACGGGGGTCATGAGTTTTTCTTCCATGCTTTTCCATTTGAGTTGGGCCACAGTAACTCATTGACTCAATCATTGGTTGGGCAGCCCCTGTGCTCGGGACACAGCATTCCATGACAGTTGACTTGTCGGGATTTAAATAAACTTTTGTGACCACCAATAAACAGAAGAACCAGTGGGTGAGGCAGGGAATTAAACGCGAGGACAGGATGCCTCACCGCATTAATAAGAGTAAGCTAAGAACTAAAGAGCTTCTCTGTCCCCGTCCCCAGGCCTTCTCAGGCAACATCCAAATAAAACTTGCTTTAACCAGCTTCTGCTCTCCATAGCCAGAGCTAACCCCACGGAGCAGAGCACCTCCTGCTAAATTCACAAGGTAAAACCGAGTCTAGGAGGAACTAAGGTTTTCACGTGTAAAGGAATCTCAAAGCTCTCTCCAGGCTTGGCTCATGCCGGCCTCTCCGCCACTTTTCAACCTGCCATCTTTCCTAGGAGACAGCGCCAGTCATAACCCCCACCCCTGCTCAGGTGAAGCCATCCTCGGATTAAATCCCAATGAGGGGCAGCCAAGCCCTAATGATCTGTGTTTATTTAGTAAATGGGTTGATTGCCCTCATTTGTGGAGATTAAGAGTTAATTTCCCAACTGCAAAGAGAACCGATTTCTTGAAGGGCAACCCCAGATAATTAAGGGGTGGGGGGAACCCAAAACTCAAATGGCTCGCCATTTGCACCAGCCCCGCCCCTCCCCCTCCCCATCCTACCTTGGCCTTTGGGTGGCCTTCTCTGCCAGGTACTCAAAGCCCTGGGTTCTCTGAGTTTGCTGAGCAAGGTTTTGGTAAACAAAGGCTTAGGAATTCCTAGCCCCCTTTAAACTGACATCTGGCAAGTTTGAGATCGCAGTAAGTTTCTCTCTCGCCGGCTCCCCTGGCTTTGAAAAGCAAATGTTTTAAGGTTTGAGTTCCCCTCCCTTTCACAGAGTTTTTAATCAAGTGGAGTGAAACCACTTTGTCTACACCTTAATTGAAGAGCCTGGCTCTAGAGTTTAAAGTGCTATTTATAATAATAGGGAGGAGGCAGGGAAAGGAGGGGGAGGAGTGAGGTGGGGGGAGGAGATTAGGGGAAATGTGAATGGGAAGAAAAGCCATCGGCAAGTGGCCCTTAAGGGAACTGCTCGTGGCTGCGTCTGACACAGATCGCCTAACAAACCCCACAGGTGGGGTGTCAGTCGGCGTACTCTGAGGAGAGACCCCCCTCACCTCCATGAGAACCCCGACGGTCGGGAGTCCTTGCTTAGTCCACAAACTCCCAAACAGAGCCAGAGGACGTGGTGGCCGTATCACAAAGGGCAGCTCCCTCTGTGGGCAAACTCAGAGGAGACCAGACCGGCCCTCGGCCAAGGGTGTGGCGTTAATAAGAAGGGTGCCAGGGGTCTTTGTGGGCACTGAAGAACTTCTTCCATTAAATTCTCTGGAGAGGGAAGAAAAGTGATGGGCGCCCACCGGAGGAGACAGCTCATTGACTGAATGAATATATTTTTCCAAGAAAAGGAAACTAACCCTTTCTTTCTGCCTTGTCATCAACTATTTAAAACCCTAGCTCCATATCAGACCCTCTCGGGGATCTTTTAACAGATTTTTAAAATGAAGAAAGCAGGTTTTTAAAAATTCATCCCTTTACCATCACTCCTTTGAGAATCCACTTTCTTCCAACCCAAAACCACTCCCCTCGCGCCACTTAATTTAGTTTGTGTATCTGGAGTCTGTGTTCCATTTAGAAGAAACACCCCTGCGTTAGCCCGTGGTTCTTAGGATCCTGAGGCCTTTCGTTTGTATGTGAATCCTGCCGCCCCCACCCTAGGCACATTGAATTTCATATAATTGATGAACTGCACAATTTGATTCAACAAAGCAAATGTCCACCTTGTGGATGCCCAAGAAGAAAAATAAACTACAATCCCTGCTGGGGTCACAAAGCAGGAAGGGGGTCGGAGCACTGGAGCGGATGTGATATGAGTGTGATCTCGTGGGCTGGGCACACTGTGATCAAATAGGAGTAGGTTGGCTGTAAAACACGGGAACACCCCAAGTTCATCCGCACAGCATGGGGTCAGAGACCCTGACTCCCGTCTCTCATCCTTTCCCAAGTCCCATCATCGGGCGAAGGAGAGAAGGAGGGCAGGAGGTTGTGTCTACTGTGTTTGTGCTGCATACAACAGATTATTGCTGACACCCAGGGCCAGATTCAGCGGCCACCACAACGAAAAAGCAAGACAGGAAGCCTAGTAAACAGATCACGTGTGCAGCCATAGCTTCGGGGCCCTGTCACTCTGGGAGAAGAGGTACTGAGGGACAACAGCAGCCCCCACCGCATGTTAAAGATGGTAGCATGCCTTCACAAAATTGTTTCTCCTCCCAACCCAGGAGAAGGAGGTGTCCTCAGCTTTTGCCGATAGCTCACAGTCAATACATCGTTCGCAGTCCTGCTATGTTTTCCAGGCTTGTTTTGTTTTGTTTGTTCCTTTCTTCCTTGCTTGCTTGTTTTGATACAGGGTCTCATGGATCCCGAGCTAACCTGGACCTTGCTATGCAGCTGGGTATGACCTTGAAGTTCTGATCCTCCTGCCTCCCTCTCCGGAGGACAGGGATGCATGCTAGCATGCCAGGTCTTAGGCAGTGCTGGGGAATCTAATCTAGGATGCGGTGCACGCTGGGCCAGCTGTGTCCTCAGCCCTGTCCTGCATCCAGGCCAGTCAGCAACACAAAGGTCTCCGCAGGACTGAATCCAGCCAGTCAGCTGGGAGAAGATGCAACGCCTAGGCGCCTGATGATAATGTGGCCAGCTTTCTGAGGCTGTGGGCCCACCCCTCGGAAAAGCCAGCATTTTCCAAGCCCTGGCACATGGATGGTAGGGTTTTCTCTAGCTGCTTAGTAAAAGATAAGTGGTCAAGTGGTTTCATTAGAGCATGGTAGGATTTTGAGGACAGAAAGAGAGCCAGAAAACAGCTTTTTGGTTTGGGCTTTTGGTCCTCCTCCTTCCTCCTCCCCTTCCTCCTCCTGCTGCTGCCCCTCTTTCCTCCTCTTCTTCTTTAATCTTTATTATTAGTAGTAGTATTTTGATGTGCATGGGTGTTTTGCCCATATGTATATCTGCTACCTGTAGGAGATGGGGGGCACAGAAGAAGGCATTTGATCCCCAGATTTCCTGCAGCTAGTGTTAATAGACAGTTTCAAGCCACTGTGTGGGTACTAGGACTTGAACCCAGGGCCTCTGGAGCGGGGGAACAGCTAGTGCTCTTAACCACCCAGATAGCTCTCCAGCCCCTGGTCTCTTCTTAAAATAGGTGGGTTTTGTTTTTTTTTTTTTTTGTCCCTTCTTCCCTCTCAGTCTCTTCTTCCTTCCCTATTTTCCCCTTGGCTTTCCTGTCTTCCCTTCTCTTGTTCGTGCTGCTGCCATTTCATCGCCCTCTACCTGCCCAAAGACTGTCTGAGCAGCCCTGGCCTCCCCCAACCTCCTGCCACTTCCTGATGTCTGCCTTTCATGTTCACGTGTTTTTACACTCAGACCTCCCCTCAGACAAAGAAGAGTTAGGCGGCTACTCTGTAGCCAGAGACATACCTGTTGGACAGTGCTCTCATGACAGACAGCCTCCTGGTGGCATCACATTATCCACGAGGTCAGCGTCCATGTGTTCCCAGGATGGCAATGTCAGTCTGAGGAAGTGAACTGTGGGAGTAGCAGCTGTTACACTTCAGAATAGCAGCCATGAACGTGAGCTCCAGAGATAAGATCCAGACCCTAGCGTCACATCATTCGGTCACTGGTCCAACCCTCTCTATGTTGTCACCTTCCTCCCTCTGTATCTGTCTCTGTGTCTCTGTCTCCCTCTCTTCCCCCCCCCTCTCACACACACACATACATTACTCCCTTACCGTTCTTGTGTTTCCAGCCTTCATTTCAAAATGAAATCAGGCAGAGAGAGGACTCTGTGAGACTGAAGCGATTCTGCGGCATCAGTGACATAGGCGCTGGTTTGGAATAGAAGGCCCCAAGCCAGACTAACTCAAAAGGATCACCTAGTGAGCCATAAACAGATAAACAAACAAATCCCATGCCAGAGATTCTGACCCGACATGTCTGCAGTAGGGCCAAGCTTCTGAGGCCCCTTCCCTCCTTTCCCTTCCTTTCCTTTCTCACCTCTCCCCTCCCCTCCCTTCCCTCCTTCCATTCTCTCTCTCAACCCCCCTTCCTCCTTATTCTTCAGATGATCCCAGTGACCATCTGGGTGTGAGCGCCATCGCTCTAAGTCCCATCTTCAGTCTTCTAGAAGAGTCTTTGGGGTTCCTCACCACTGCTCCTAGGAGTCCATCTCTTGCTGTTCTGCTGCCAGCTCTCTGCTGGTAGGGCCTGCATTCTCTTGTAGGGATAGCCTAAAAGTGACCAAGTTTCCCGCCCGCCTTAGTGGCCAAGGGTGAAGTTAGATGCCTACTACGGCAGTTTCAGCAGTGGGAAATGAGAGTCAATTGATGGTCTCTCCCAAGTGGGCTGAAACAATGTAAGTGCAATGCTCAAGGGGCCATCACTAACTTCTGCCTGATACCCCAGGCACTAATACCCTAAGGCTCTCTGTATTAACAGCAACAGCAGAAATCAGCCATGGAGTGCAGTGAAAAGCGCTGTACAGAGCTGAGCTTTAGCCTAGGCCTGGCTGCTGCCAAAGGGAACTTCTGCCTGGCATCTCCCAGGGTTGTTATGAAACTGGACATATTGTATTTATAGCTCCTGGCACTGTATAGTTACTTAAAATGTAACTATTGGGATACTCAAAACAATCGGAAAGGGAGTTCTACAAGCCTGTCGGATCTATCCCTAGAATAGCTCTAAGGGATACCTGTGTGCATAGTTTTTCCACTCCAAGCTCACTGACAACTTGCTGGCTTGACACCCACCATAGCAACTGGAAATTAGGAAAGGTACAGACCAAGGCTTTTCTCCCACCAGCATACTATTATAATATATGTTATATGTAACACATATATCTGTTATATATAGTATATATAATTATGTTTTGAACATACAAATAGCATACACACACACACACACACACACACACACACACTAATACATACATTTCAGCAAAGAGCCAGAGCCACAAATGCTAAAATGAACCTTTTATTTCATCTCGTGCTTCGTTTACATCACATAACCAAACCAGAATGCTGTCCTGATGATGGTGTTGTGCTCGGACAATGAGCATTTTACATCGCTTACACCATTAATCCTCTCTACACACTGGACAGAGCTAGGGAAGTTAGGTGACTGGCCTGAGACAGACCGGGAAATCACTTGTGAAAACCAGAACCAAGCCAGTCTGCACTGGCCATCTATGCACTCTTCCCACACCTCAGCACCACACAGAGCGGCACAGAGACACAGGCGGCAACTGCCCACAATGCTCTTCCCTCATAACCCAGAGAGCCCCAGTCCCTCTCACACTATATTCAAAACACTCTGGCGTTTGAATGCAGAAGCCCCGAGTCCCCTGGAGTGGCTTAGTCTCTGCACCCAGAGGGTTTTCCCAGCACTGCTGATGGTCTTCCATGAAGCAACTTTCTCAACACTCTTTTTTCCTTTGTCCAAAGATGTGTGTTTGAAAAAAGACCTCCAGCGTCAGGGTTCCATCTGACAATAACGGATGTAAGTGGCGCTGTAGCCAGCCAACACTGTTCCCATCCTTAGACTGCAAGCTCGGAAGCCCAAGAGCTGTTTCTCTCTGCTTCACCCTGGCAAAGAAGACAGAACCTTCACAGTATGCACACTATCCGAAGCACTCCTGAAATCCTTCCACTCCATGAGCCTTCACACCTCGCTGTAATCCCTGATGCCTCTTAAGCGAGGGACACCTAGTACTTTTCTCTAATGGATACAATATGGCAAAAATCACTCTCACATTTTCTCACTCCCACACTCACAGCTCTCTTTCCTTCCCAGCCTTTACCCTGAAGAAAGTTCCATATTTTGAGTATCCTCAGGAGAGATCTGAATGACAAGAAATTGATGGCTTTGGCCACTGGCTAGTGAGACCCTGATGCCTGGCCAGATGCCATTCAAGCTAGAAAGTGGGGCACCTGGGAGGCAGAGGCGGGCAGATCTCTGAGCTGGAGGCCAACCTAGTCTATTGATTGAGTTCCAGGACAGCCAGGGCCACACGAAGAAACCCTGTCTTGAAAAAAAAAAAAAAAAGAAGAAAGAAGGAAAGTGGATCCTTCAATGAAGCCATGACTAACCCCACTTGCAATGAGCAGACAGAAGGAACCCAGGTTGCTGACACTTAAAAACTGTGAGATACCAAGTATTTGCTACTTCTAAGCTTCTGAAGTGGGAGACTGTTTGTTATACAACAATAAATAACTCATGAAACTCTTGATCCACGAAGAAAATGTTGTTCCAACAGATTCAGTAACTGAGTCTACCATGTAAGCCATCTCTGCCCGCTGACCAGATATGAGCACCATTACAGTATGGCCTCCCTTGTCTTCAATTTTAACATCTCTAACTTCTGTGCCATTTGAAAGTATTTTAAAGATAAAAATGTTTGGCTGGAGAACAAGCTAACACCCTAAACTAAGATGAACACGAGTTGATGGTGACCTGGCAATTAGATAGTTCACCTCTTCCGTATTATCATGTCAAAACTGTCTGGCTAAGGAGGGGCCAGAAAGAGGAGTGTGTGTCCCTAGATGCCCTTTCTGGTCTTTCATGAATAATTCTTTGTGTGGTGGGTGGAGGAAGGTTCTAGACAGAGTTTCTCTGTGTGTAGCTTTGGCTGTCCTAGAACTCACTCTGTAGATCAGGCTGGCTTCGAACTCATGAACAGATCCAGAGTTTCATTACAACTACAGGCCTGTGGCACCACAGGGCCATTTTCAAATCTGTCCTGGCATCAGAATGTACTTCAGCTAGGTAAACCTGGGACCTAGCCAAAATAAACAGTACTTGAAAAAAAAAATGGAGCTTAGTAACTACCACCATTTTCTTTGGGGCCAATATGACTATGATGTGAAGAAACAAAGGCCTTTGTTATTTTAAAGGGCAGGGACAATTGGAAGTTTTGCAGCAGACAGTTACAAAATTTTCCACCCCTAGCTTTCCAAAGAAGATACCAGTAAGACGCTTTGGGAGCTGGGCGTGGAAGGTGTTGCTTGGAGAGAAAATTAATCCTGGGGAGAATGTAAACCAGCCTTGCCACACTTGCCAGAGAGCCTAAGACAGACTTGGCTCCTTACACGGTAAACTTACCTTCTCTGGTCTATTCCTTTATGTCATGACTCCTTAAAACCACAGCATTTCAAAACTAACTGAACCTTCTATTTGGTTGTTTGTTTGATCATAGTATTTGACATCAGGCAAGCATAGAAAGTCACAGCATTGCCTCACAAACATTTTCTCTCTTCCTCTCTCCCCTACCCCTCAGTTTTGCTTGCATCAGACTCTCGCTGTGTAGCTCTCTGGTTGTTCTAGAACCCACTATGTTGACCAGGCTAGCCTCAAACTCATGGAGATCCAAGCTCTGAGATTAAAGGGATATGCCACCACACCAGGCACAAAAAGTACATTTTTCTTTTCTTGCAGTAATTTTGGATTGAGATTTTTGTTTGTTCATTTATTTGGTGTCGTGTGCCGGGTGGTGTGGTGTGTGTGTGTGTGTGTGTGTGTGTGTGTGTGTGTGTTATGAAGAATTGAATCTAGGGCAAGCACTAGGCAATTGCTCCATACTAAACTACATCCCCAAGCCCAGATGTTACTGTTTTTTTTTAATATTTATTTATTATTTATACAACATTCTGCCTGCACACCAGATCTTACTATCGATGGTTATGAGCCACCATGTGGTTGCTAGGAATTGAACTCAGGACCTTTGAAAGGACAACAACTGTTCTTAACCTCTGAGCCATCTCTCCAGCCCGATGTTGCTGTTTTAAATCATCTTTAAGAACAGTCTCCCCACACCAACTCCTAAAACTTACCTTTGCTTCTCTACTACCTTTGAACTTATCTGCCTAGGACAGCGCAAAAGGACTCACAGCTGTGACAGTGACAGTCCCATCTAAGATAGGTTTCCTGTACCTCAAGCATAGATTGCTTTTTAAATACTTCATTTCTTCCTATCCTGGCTCATCACCCCCCCCCCACACACACACACACACACACAGCTCCTTAGTCATTATTCCTATTGCCTAACATCAGAGCTGTCTGGGGCTATAAAGATGAGCAGCTAGCTCATCAACTAGCTGGTTTTTGTTGCATTTGAGGCAGTGTTCTATTCTGTCAGTTTTCATTTCCTTTGACGGCAGTGCTTGCTATTTCTTCCCCAATAGCAGAGATGAGTTAGATCAGTAGCCTGATGAATAAGCATGAAAACTTGATAAAAAAAAAAAAAAAAAAAAAAAAAAAAGGACATCCTGAACCTCACGGGGAGAAGAAAGAAAGCTAAGACCCATCACCCACGCTTTCAGTGACAAAGCAAAACAGCCCCCAGTGCCTTAAACATCTTCCAACAAGTATCACCACGGCACAGTGGCGGGTAATTGGAATAATAATTTGGAAAGCAGATGAGGTCTTGAGGAGAGTACGTTTTTAAAAAGGAACAAGTCGCCTATTTATTGCTTTGATACAGATACTCTGAAGGGGGGCGCTGGTGTGAAGAGTAAACGGACGCTTAGAAGGAAAATGGTGATTCCCGCTGCAGGCCGGATTTGGGGGGGGGGTGTCAACTGTCTGACACTCTGCCCTGTTCCAAGGGGCTCAGCTCTTTAGACCCATTAACACGAGTACGAAAGACAAAGAACGCGAAAGTGGGAGGAAAGAGCTCAGCAAACCTCTGAGATAAAGTAAATAAAAGAAAAACTAGAAGCCCGAGTCTGCTAGGAAAGAGAATCCAACCAATTGTCTTAGATTTCAGAATCAGCCTTTTCCTAGATGGAGAAACACAGGTACTGGACTTGCTTCTGCTAGCCTTCAACATTCGAACACACCAAAAATCTCTCAAACCCCAGCACCCAACCGAGACAGGCAGGACTCAGCCAGGAATAACGTTTTTTTTTTTAAATAGTAAGACTGCAGAGGCAGAGCTAGATTCAACGACTCAACTTGTCACTTCCCTGCACGGGAATTCATAATATTCATGATATTCCTTGTTGGCCCCAGTGAGAGGGCAGAGGCCCCTTCGTAACTTCCGACCCGTCCGGGGCGCGCAGACAACGCGCACAAGCGCCCAGCGCCTGGAGCAGGGTTAAGATTTGACCGAGAACAAAAGAACGCTTGCCAATCAGAAAAAGCTACCCCAGAAGGAAAATAACCCCTCTTTGTGTCTCGAAAGCCCTTTAATTAGCAAATGCCCTGGTTTCTAACGCGCGTTAAAACTTTTTCTATGTAGATTCCAAACGGGAAGATCAAATGGTTGCTTCCGCAGCGAAGACGGGGTCCCCGTAGGCCACACAGCCGCAGATGGAGGAGAAAACAGGGCAACCCAAGGCGCTCAGAAAATCCTACGGAGTGGCGAGGCCCTCGCTCTCAGGTTACTTCCATAAGCATCTCCCCCCGCCCCGAGCTGCCTCAGAGGCCCCCCGCGCCCCCCGCGCTGCTCGGGCTCCCCAGGCTCCCAGCAGTGTGCACGGGCGGGGGGCTGGCTCGTGACGCCGCGCGCCCCCCAACCCCGGGCCCGTCCCTCCGAGGGTCTCCACTTCCTCCCGCCGCAGAAGCCCGCCCCCCGGCCGACTCGGGTTTCTCCCTCCAGGCGGCCCCCCTCTTGGTAACGGGGGGCGGGGGGAGGGGACTGCGGCTTCGCGCGGTCGGTTGGCGTGCGGGGAGAAAAGCGGCGAGCCTCCGTCGCGCCCCCTCCTCGACGACGCCAACCGGAGCCCCCCGCCCGCGCGAGCCAGCCAGCCCGCAGCGCTAACGTGACTCCGGGTCACGTCCCTCCGCCCCAGCGCGGCGCTATCTATTCTCAGCCCCTCGCCGAAAGCTTCGGCGAACGCCCCCTTTCTGCTCAGGAATGTGTATTTTAGGGTGCCCCGAAGAGGAACCAATCTTTCAAGCGAGTCCCCTTTCTGGTGCGTTTCTCTCCCCTGAGCAAATTCTGGGTAAAAGTTTTTCCTAACTTTTTTTTTCTCTCTCTCTTTCTCTCTCTCTCTCTCCCTTTTCCCCGCCCCTCCCCTCAGGAATCCGCCCAGAGCGCTTCAGGCCCCGCCTTCCTCGTTTCCACCCCGGCCGCCCCTTCCGACTTCCACCCAATCAGGAGGCGTCCGCAGAGAAAACAAAGCGCGCTATTGGTTCTCCCGAGGGCCCGGGGCCCGCCCCCCGGGGTGGTTTGTGAATGGGGGGAGGGGAGGGGGCGGGGCGGCCCGGAACCCTGCGAGCCCGACGCTTCTTCTAGCCAGCAGCGCGGCTCCCAGGCGTTACTCCGCGCTCCTTCCCCGGCGGGCGGCGGCGGCGGACGCGGGGACTCGCGGGCCGGGGCTGTGCGTGGGACAGGAGAGGCCGGGGGGAGGCGGCCGCAGGGGCCTCGGCGCTTCGGATTCCGCGCAACTAGGCTCCCAGAGAGAACTCGCCGGGCTGCTCTCCGAGCGCCGATCGGATTCAGAGCGAGGAGGAGCCGTTTGCCTGCAACTTGGCGGCCGACCTTCCTTCCCGGGGTGTGGAAGGAGGGCTCCAGGATCGCGGGCGGCCCGCGGGGGCCTCGAGGCGAGAAGGCGGAGCGGCACCACCAGCGAGGCGGCGGCCCGGGCGAGCTAGGCGGGGACCTGGGGGCGCTGGCCTGGCGGAGGCCCGACTCGGGGCTGTGGGGGAGACGTGCGCATCGCCGCGCGCCCGGGGCTCCGGAGACTTGGGCAAACTTTGAAGGGTAACCGGAGACGCTTGTTGAGAGGAAGCCGCACCGTTACGTCCCGGCGGGGAGGGTAAGGCGACACCCCCTCCCTCCCGGCCCTCCCCTCCCCAAGCCCAGGCCCGGGAGTCCGAAGCCCCCCGGCGGCCGCGTGAGCGCCACGCGGAGGCGGCTGCGGCGCCCCCTCGGCTGGCGGCCTCGCCCCCGCGGTGCAGGCACCCGAGCCACCCTCGGCCGCGCGCCGCCCACGGCCCGGCCCCGGCGCCGGGAGGACTCCCATGCGCCGGGCGCGGCGGCGCCTCCCTGCAGTCGAGCCGCTCCCCGGCGCCTCGTCTCTCTCCTCCGGCTGAGGACGCCGCTGCGCACGCGGCCGGCGATGCGGGGCCCCGGCACGGCGGCGTCGCGCTCGCCCCTGGGCCTCTGCGCCCTGGTGCTGGCGCTCCTGGGAGCGCCGCCCACGGGCACCCGGGCCCAGCCGTACCACGGCGAGAAGGGCATCTCGGTCCCGGACCACGGCTTCTGCCAGCCCATCTCCATCCCGCTGTGCACGGACATCGCCTACAACCAGACCATCCTGCCCAACCTGCTGGGCCACACGAACCAGGAGGACGCGGGCCTGGAGGTGCACCAGTTCTACCCGCTGGTGAAGGTGCAGTGCTCCCCGGAGCTGCGCTTCTTCCTGTGCTCCATGTACGCGCCCGTGTGCACCGTGCTCGACCAGGCCATCCCCCCGTGCCGCTCCCTGTGCGAGCGCGCGCGCCAGGGCTGCGAGGCGCTCATGAACAAGTTCGGCTTCCAGTGGCCCGAGCGCCTGCGCTGCGAGAACTTCCCGGTGCACGGCGCCGGCGAGATCTGCGTGGGCCAGAACACGTCCGACGGCTCCGGGGGCGCGGGCGGCGGCCCCACCGCCTACCCCACCGCCCCCTACCTGCCGGAGCCGCCCTTCACCGCCGCCGCCCCCTCCGACGCCAGGGGCCGCTGGTCCTTCCCCTTCTCGTGCCCGCGCCAGCTCAAAGTGCCCCCCTACCTGGGCTACCGCTTCCTGGGGGAACGCGACTGCGGCGCCCCGTGCGAGCCGGCCCGGGCCAACGGCCTCATGTACTTTAAAGAGGAGGAGAGGCGCTTCGCCCGCCTCTGGGTGGGCGTGTGGTCGGTGCTGTGCTGCGCCTCCACGCTCTTCACCGTGCTCACCTACCTGGTGGACATGAGGCGCTTCAGCTACCCGGAGCGCCCCATCATCTTCCTGTCGGGCTGCTACTTCATGGTGGCCGTGGCGCACGTGGCGGGCTTCCTGCTGGAGGACCGCGCCGTGTGCGTGGAGCGCTTCTCGGACGACGGCTACCGCACGGTGGCGCAGGGCACCAAGAAGGAGGGCTGCACCATCCTCTTCATGGTGCTCTACTTCTTCGGCATGGCCAGCTCCATCTGGTGGGTGATCCTGTCCCTCACCTGGTTCCTGGCGGCCGGCATGAAGTGGGGCCACGAGGCCATCGAGGCTAACTCGCAGTACTTCCACCTGGCCGCCTGGGCCGTGCCGGCCGTCAAGACCATCACCATCCTGGCCATGGGCCAGGTGGACGGGGACCTGCTCAGCGGGGTGTGCTTCGTGGGCCTGTCCAGCGTGGACGCGCTGCGGGGCTTCGTGCTGGCGCCCCTGTTCGTCTACCTCTTCATCGGCACGTCCTTCCTGCTGGCCGGCTTCGTGTCCCTCTTCCGCATCCGCACCATCATGAAGCACGACGGCACCAAGACGGAGAAGCTGGAGAAGCTCATGGTGCGCATCGGCGTCTTCTCGGTGCTCTACACCGTGCCGGCCACCATCGTGCTGGCCTGCTACTTCTACGAGCAGGCCTTCCGCGAGCACTGGGAGCGCACCTGGCTCCTGCAGACCTGCAAGAGCTACGCCGTGCCCTGCCCCCCGGGCCACTTCCCGCCCATGAGCCCCGACTTCACGGTCTTCATGATCAAGTACCTGATGACCATGATCGTGGGCATCACCACCGGCTTCTGGATCTGGTCGGGCAAGACCCTACAGTCATGGCGTCGCTTCTACCACAGACTCAGCCACAGCAGCAAGGGGGAGACGGCGGTATGAGCCCTGGGCCTTCCCCCCCCCCCCCCGCTACCCCACGTAGGAGAGGCCTGTTAGGGGAAGAACTGCTGAGTGGGGGGCCTGCTTCTGTAGGCAGCCCACCCCCCTCCACTGAGCTTTAACCTAGGAGTGAGAAGTTAATTTGGAGGTGAGGAGAGGTTTGGGGTGAGAGATGGCTTAGAGGGAGGCCTGAGTGAAAAGGCAAAGGCGGTGGACGGAAAGATTTCTGGCTTAGGACTTGGAGGATGCTAACTGTGAAAGCTACGGGCCCACTAGGGCCTACGGGAAAGGTCGAGATCCCCAGAGACTGGTGAGTTCTTCAGGGCGCCAGAGCTGAGCCAGGGCTGTGAGTCCAATCCCCTGCTGTAAGGCAGGCAGTGGCTGTCCTCACTCCAGTGGGGGCGGGGGGGGCACACCGCTCCGTCTGCAGCCTGGGCTTTGATGCGAAGAGCGGGGCCCCCTGCGGTGCCCTTGTCAAGCGGTGGTCAAACCATAATCTCTTTTCACTGGGGCCAAACTGGAGCCCAGATGGGTTAATTTCCAGGGTCAGACATTACAGCCCTCCTCCCCGACCCCCGCCCCCCCCCCCGTTTTTCCTCCCCTACTCCTTTCAAGTCCGGTAAAATAAGCATTTGGAAGGCCGGGGAGGCCTGCCTGCTAGAATCCTAACGCAGAGACGCGAAGGAAGAAGGTATACGTTTTCCAGGGGAGGCCAAGGAGACAAGAGGTAGATGCGTCTTTGAGTTTTTCATTTTCTAGGGAAGGCGGGAGGCAGAGAGCAAAGGAAGGTTTTATGTGGTTTCATACCCTGAGAAGTGATGACTTGTTGCTTTTCTAAACAGGAATGCGTTTTCCTCCCTTGTCTTTGTTGCAAGAGACAAAGGGTGAAACAAAAGTGTCTCCCTGAGGGAAGGCTTCACTGTGAAGACAGCAGCTCTTTATAGGCAAAGCAGCAGAAAGCCGAGGTTTCCCTTTGGTTGTTAATTTGGTTGAGATAAACATTCCTTTTTAAGGAAAAGTGAAGGGCTCCGTACTCTCCATTCAGCCAAAGGTTCTGACTTGAAAAAAAGAAAATGCAAAGGGTTTTGTTATTTGTTTTAAACAGATTTAATTCAGAAACTGCTTAATGAAAAAAATCTCCCTCAGCTCTGCACCCCCAAAATTCAAATTTTCGTTTTCTTCCCAACTTCCCAGACTTGTGTCAAATTTGGTGGTTTGTTTTTTTGTTTTTTTTTTTTAATTACAGTGTTTTGTTTTCCAGGCAGGGTTTCTCTGTGCAGCCGTGACTGTCCTAGAATTGTCTCTGTAGGGCAGGCTGGCCTCGAGTCCTGAGATCCACCTGCCTCTGCCTCAAGTGCTGGGATTACAGGCTTGCCCACTCCCCTGCCCAGTTTGTATCATTTAAGACTAAAGGTGGGGGGCGGGTGCTCACAGAGTCCAAAGAAAAGAGAAGGTTTTAATTTAATGGTTTAAAAACATTTGCCACCTTTTCTTAGTTCCATAAATCCGTGTGTAAGACACATGTGCTGACCCTTTCTCTGGTCACATGAAGAGGTGACGTGCCAGGATGATAGTGAAGGAAGAGGAGAGTTTGAACCAGGTTTAAAGAAAGTCGTTAAAGGAAGGTAAACTTCAAAGTGATCCCGACGTTCTTTGAAATGTGCTAGAAGACTTAAATTTATTAATCTTAAGTCATATACTTTTTTTTTTCTTTCCTGCAATAGAAGTCTGGTTCTTTGGCATAATAGGGTAAAGCTAAGTGAAGCATCGTGGGAGCTAACGTTTGCTCCACCTTTGACACTGATTGTCCTCCCCTCTGGGGTACTGTCACGTTCAGTCGGATGGCGCTGCTTCGGTGTTAAAGTGATCTCGTATTTCTTAAACTTTCAAAGCGATCTCACCTGTCAGGTTTTGTTTGTTTGTTTGTTTTAACTGCCACTACACAGGTTTGGCATCTTTTGTGTTTTATCTCTTCAGTGCATGTGAAATTTGTAAAATAGAGACAGTGCAGTATGTATATTTTGTAAATCTCCCATTTTTGTAAGAAAGTATATATTGTATTTATACATTTTTACTTTGGATTTTTTGTTTTGTTTTGCCTTTAAAGATCTACAACGAAGCCCCACTTTATCACATGTACAGATCACAAATAAATTTTTTAAAAAATACAAAGTGAATGTTTATTTGCTCTTCCTGAAACAGCAAACCAAAAAGGCAAAACTTTATTGTGGAGAGAAGGTGTCATGGAGTGTATGCCGGGTAGGAGAGGACAGTGACTTAGGGTTATGAGACCTTTGACTGCTTTTGGTTTTGCATTGTTCTTATTTTTGTTTCTGTTTCCTACTTCCCTCCACCGCCGCCTCCTCATTTACCTCTAAACCATCGATTCTTAACATGTGGGTCGGACCCCTTTGTGGTCACAAATCAAATATCCTGCATTTCAGATATTTACATGATGATTCAGTTATGAAGTAGTAAGGAAATACTTGTAGGGTTGGGGGTCAGCACAGTGTGAGGAACTGTATTAAGGGGTCTCAGCATTAGGGAGGGTCAGAACCACTGCCCTGAGCCTTTTCAAGGAAGCCTTAGAGAAGGCCCGAGAGGTTCAGAGTCCCTGTGTCTCTCTGATCTGTAGTTTTTTTAACCTTAGGAGTCTAAGCCTATGTTTGAAAGGACTAGAAGGTATTTTTACTTTTCCATTGCTCCCCCTTATCTTGGGAAGTGTGTGTGTGTGTTTCTGTGTCTGTGTCCCTGATGCACCTTATCTAAATTATTACTATTTAAATGCTTTCAATTCAGACTGTAGGGAAAGTTTGTACATGCTTCCCGGCAAGAGCAGGGGTCACCTTTGTAGACCGCCCAGCTGGAGGCTGCGCTGTGCCTTTTAGGTGAACTGAACCTGGCTGCGCAGCTCTCAAGGAGGGGCAGTGACTCAGCAGCTCAGCAGGAATAGACTCCACGCCTGACCCTGAGGTGGCCTCAGAAGCCTCTTGGAGGGGCTAACTGTGGAATCAGACACAGCCGGGTAGCCCCTCGGGAGAAATGGTCCAGGCAGTCTCATACTCCCAGTTCTAAGCCTTGACAGTGTTTTCATTTGCCTCCTGTTTGATTCAGGTGCCAGTATATCCCGGTTATGCCCTGGGCAGGCGGTGTGCTGATGTTTCTCCCATCCCACAACCAGCTGGAAGTTTCTGTAGTTCTAAAGTACAACAGAAACAGTTCTGTTTTTGTTCTAATTAACAGGCTCGCACTGGGCGGGCGGGTTTTACAAACGGAAAAAATGGAAACCAATGACAGACAGTTCTCTCCAGGAGGAAGGCTAGCTAGACACTGGTGCAGAGCAGCTTTATTTGTTTGGTTTGCTCTTTTATGAGTCTCCTGGGTTCTGAACATCACCCTGGGTGTGAGGTCATTCTAACCGGTAAAGATTTGGGCAGCGAGGAGAGAATGTTTACCGATGTCGAACCTCTTAAGGCTTATCCAGTTTTGTCATAAAATGACAAACTTTAGGTAAAGTGAGCCTCTCAGAACAGGAATTAGTACCGCTTGTTACAAGTGTTGGCTTTCAGAGTAGGTGGAAGGAGCTGGCTACTTTCCTTTTCTTCTTTCTTTCTTTTTCTTTTTTTCCTTACTGTAAACAACTGAGGAAGGCATTTAGAGCCTTCCAAGGGAAGCCTTGTAGCTGCTCCTATGAACACATCCCTGCCTTGTCTCTCATAGCTCCCAAGTGATGGAAGAGGCTTGGTCTCTCTAATGAGGGAGCAAAAACAGCATGTGAAGAAATTGCTTGCTGCTCTTAGAGGGAAAAAAAAAAACAACCCCTCTCACTTTCCTTCCTTTCACATTAGGATGCCCTGTGAGGTCAACCCTTACTGACAAATTTTAGAAACCCCATGGGTTTTCTTAAGCAGTTGTGTTTTAGCAGAAACTATGTGAGAGAGGTGTTTGCAAAAGGGCATGTACAGAGTTTAAGAAAAACACTGGCAGGAGTTTGGTTATTAATCCTCAGATAAGGAACAAAAACACTGAAAATTTTTCTGCACTTTTTTATAAAACAACACAAAACAATGCAGTGCAACACCTAATCTTGGTAACTGAGTATGTGAGAACTCTTGGCAAGAAAAAAAAAGTCTCCTGTTCACATCTTAGTATTAATTTTTTTAATGTACTTAATAGAAAATAGTGGTATTGGAAATTCTCTTGGTAGGACTATAAGAACATAACAGCTGTCCATTTGAGCCCTGTAATTACACTCAGAAAAATCTCTTCTCACTCTCCCATCTTTAATTTCACTGAAAAGGCAGATGGCTATTTATAGATGGTGTATTTTTGTATATGCGTATGTGAACAGTGAATAGCAGTCTGCAGGGCTCCAGGAAATCCTAGAAGAGAGCGAAAACACTCCAGCGTACACTTAAATAAATAGTTCATAGACGTTGCCTAGTTTTTTATGCCAGCCTGACACAGGCTAGAGTCATTTGAAAGGAGGGAACCTCAATTAAGAAAATGCTCCGACCAGATTAGCGTATGAGCATGCCTGTAGAGCATTTTCTTGATTACTGGTTGATTTAGATGGCCTGTGGCCGCTGTGCCATCCCTGAGTGGGTGGTCCTGGATAGCTGAGCAAGCCAGTAAATAGCAGCCCAGTTCCACGGCCCCTGCACCAGTTCCCGCCTCCAGCTTCCTGCCTTGACTCCCTGCTCTGATGATGAAGGATGTGAGATGGAGCAAACCCTTCCTCCTGAAGATGCTTTCAGCCATGGCGTTTAGCATAGCGATAGAAACTCCATGTGTCCCCTGCTCGTTCGTTTTTTTTTCTTATTACTTTTTTCTCATTGAATTAAACTGATTTTTTTAAATGTCATTCCTAAGTTCTTCTTAATAAGTCATAAAAGAAAAAAAAAAAAAGATCTAAACCTGTATTCCTCATACTTCATAGGAAACTGAACCAAGATAAAAGGTTCAATCACAATGCCAGCTCTTTGGTAAACATGTATTTCTTATTCTCTTTTGTTATCTTCTGCATGCATGGGGGGGGGCATGTGGGTGTGTGAAATCTGTGATGTGAGCGTGGGTGTGTCCGCAGGTGTGTGTACACAGGTGTACACGTGTGTGCCTGTGTGTGTGTGTGTGTGTAGTGAAGGCCAGAGGTTGATGCTGGCTGTCTTCCTCTCTCTCAACCGTATTTGTTGAGACAAGTCTCTCGGCAGACTTGGAGCTCATCAGTTCTGCTAGGATGGGTAGGCCGCAGCAGTCCTCCTGTCTCTGTCCCCCTAAGTCCGAGAGTCACATTAACACACACACACACAGCTTTTACATGTGTTTGGGGACATGTGTGTGAGGACCCTAACTCAGTCATTGTAGTTGTGGGGCAAGCAAGCCATCTCCCCATTCCCCTCTTTGGGAGATAGATAGGTAGATGATTGATGGGTAGATAGACAGACAGACTGCTGTATGTGTTTGTGTATGTATATATATATACATATATATATATATATATATATATGTATATATATATATATATATATATATACATTCTTGGAGTTTTCTTTAAGCGTAGTAGTGGAGGGGAAGGAATTCTGGCCATAGTGGTTTGTTATATGTCAGCAGCCAGGTAGAAGGTAGCAGAGGGAGAACAGATGAGCCTGAGACAGACAAAGCCCAGCTAGATTAGTCTAGACCCAGTTCAGGGTGACCAAGTCCCTCAGGGAAGAATGAGCAAATAAAAAGTCACGATGATAGACCAAGCATCAGGAGAGGGACTCCGGTGACATTTGGCCTGTTTTAAACGTGTGTTACTTGACTTGTTCTTACAATTAGGGTAGCAATTACCAGGTGGAAGATATGTTGAATGAATAGGTGAATGACTGTAGAGAAATTCTTTGAAATGTGTAAAGTTTGGGACTGCACAGGTGTTTATTTCAATGGCTGCCTTAATGGCTGTGTGATGTTTTCATGGGGTGGGGGGGTGTTCATTACAAAAAGTGATTTAAAAAATAACAGTGAGGTGTAGAGATGCAGGTTCAAGGGGAATGGCTGTGTTGTGTTGTCTGTAACCGGCAGCCTGGCCTCGGGTTGAGCAGGTCAGCCCAGTCGATCCCAGGGAGATGTCCGGCAAGGATCTGTGTCCAAGAATCCAGATTATTCTGCACACTGGAACGCGTGTACCCAAATTGCTTCCTTTCTCCTCTGTGGGCTTGCTCTCCTCACCTGAGAAGATGAAGTGAAAAACCTTCCTCCAGCCTTCCAGTGGCGGCAAACACAGTCACCGAACCGTGTACCCAAACTGTCACATCCATTTGTGGAGAGAAAGGAAGCTTTCATAAACCGCCCGGGGTGATGGATTCTTCCTTCCGGTAGGTCCGACGCCCATCAGCCAACCAGGTGAGTATGCGCTCCGCATCTGCAGAAGCCGCTTTAGACACTGGGGGGCGGGGCGGAGACACAACACGGCTCCGGAACAGGCCGCTTCACCTCCTCACTCTTCATGACCCACAGGTGTAGGATGTGGCTGGGGTCACACACCTCTAACCCCACACTGGAAAGGCTCGGGGAAAGAGGACCACGCGTTTGAGCTAGGCCCGGTTGTAGAGTGAGCTTCTCAGAAACAAGCAAACAAAAGTCTTCTCCTCCGCTCTCTTGGTGTCTCCCCAAGCATGTAGCTCATATGGGGAGCTGGGTTTAGTCAGTTTCTCGGAATTTTTGCTGCCGGGTGTTTTAGTACCGAATCTATACTCAAATGTTTGAAATGACAGGGGTGGGCATTTTTGCTTCTGACCAGTTAGTGTCACCCAGGCAGGAATGAAATGTTTCTCTATTTCCTGAAGCCTCTTTCAAAAGCTGCCTAGCTAACAAGATAAACTTGAAGCTATTGTGAGGGGTTCGAGTGTGCTTAAGCCAAGGGTCCACTTAAGTGTAACAGTGCCTTTGGGGCGCTGTGTTCTGCCGCCTTCAGTGCCTCCTCAGTGAAGAGCTGTGAAGCAGAAACAGCAGGGCACGGTGGCACAGGCCTTTGATCCCAACACTCCAGAGGCAGAGGCAGGTGAGTCTCTGGGAGTTCGAGGTCAGCCTGGTCCACAAAGCAAGTCCAGGACAGCCAAGGCTACACAGAGAAACCCTATCTCGAAAAGCCATATCCATGGATAGATAGGTGAGCTGTCTGAGTGATCCAGCATTGCTCACAGGGAATTTGAACTCCAAACTTCAGCTTGGCCTTGAAGTACAATTAAGTCAAGGAAAAGCGTGTTTGGAAGGGTATTGTGGGACAGACAGTAGAAAACACAGTGGCAACAAGGGAGGCGTGTGACTCATGACCGAGCATCAACCGTACTTTTTTAATTGGGGTGGGGGTGGGGGGAGAGGAGTACATTTTAGCATGTAGTTCTTGTTTCCAGATCTGGAGTTGCTGGAAGGAAAGCAAAGGGCAGCTAGTCTCTCATTGGCTTTTTGCAGCAAATGCAGAGAGAAACTTTAGCTAAAACCATGATTTCCTAAAGCTCCAAAGGAGAGTTCCTGGAGGACCTTTTCAGTGCTGGAGGCCAGGCGGGCCCTGTGCTTGGCTCGGTGACCAGCAGGACTTCCCCAGCCTCAGCCAGAGCAGCACCCTGCTCGCCCTCAGGGATAACAGGGAGTGAATGGGAAACACTACATTCTGTCTTTTCAAAGCATCTTCCTCTCCCCATGGACTTAAAATACTAACGAATCAGCAGGGATACCTGAATGCTTTCCAAAGATGGGAAAACCACAGCAGTCAGGCTAAAAGCGGTTCAGTCAGTGTCCCAAGTAATCCCAAGCCAAGCCACAGAGAAGGGTCCACCCAGATCGCCCTAGAACTGAATCTGGTTCTCTTTCCCCCAGAGTGAAAAGACTTAAGCATGTGGCATGACCAAAGCAGAGAGAGCAACGAGGGGCAGGAGAGTGGGCATGGGTTTGCACTGGCTTTGTGAAAGGGAGCATGATCTATCAGCATGTTGTCAAGGACAGTACAGTCTGGCCCTTAGTGTGTCCTCAATAATAATGGTCACCATCTTTATAGTTATTAACATTTCAAGAGCATCAACCGTACGAAAAACCCTGGGCACAATATGGTGGGCAAGACAACTCACCCGAAACCCTAACCACAGAATTTGGTACCTAATAAGTACTCGGCAAATATCAACATCTTTATGATAAACACACAGTGATCTCACTTACACATTGTAACAACCCTAGGAGGGAGGTATAATTATCCCCCACCGACATGTGGGAGACCTAGCCCTACAAGGTGAGCCGGAGACCTTGGCTGGTCGCTGCGACTAATCGCCGTGCCACAAGTATTTACTGAGTTTTTAATGTCTTCCATTCTCTATTACTCCTCTTTCATTTAATCCAGATCCGCTCCAAAGGGCGGAAAATAACTTACATCCTGACAGGGCAGAACTGGGGAGGGGATTTCCAGCGCTGGTTCCCAAAGAGTATTTGGGTTTTTCTTAGAAAGAAGAGGAAGGCTCCTAAATACTGTTTATATGCTTTCTTTCTCTTTTGGTGTTTTGAGACAGAGTCTGGCTATGAGCTCAGTCTGACCAGCAACAAGTAGTCTGCCTACCTCCGCCTCCTGAGTGCTAGGACTACAGGCAGGAGCCACCACACTGAGCCAGGGTCATCCTTCTTGCTCAGCGTGCATTTTCACATCCAGATTAAAGACCTGGAAGTGAGAATTAACTTTGTGTGGGACTAGAAATGCATTCTAGCACATGAGAATTCCCAGGCACAGTCCCTAGCACCAAAAAAAAAAAAAAAGACTGAAACCTGAAGATCAGAAGTTCAAGGTATAAAAGATGGTAGAGGTTAGAGGGAGGTGCTGGAGGATGGCTCAGAGGTTAAGAGCACTGGCTGCTCTTTCAGAGGTTCTGAGTTCTATCCCCAGCAACCACATGGTGGCTCACAACCATCTATAATGAAATCTGATTCCCTCTTCTGGTGTGCATGAAAACAGAGCACTTACACACATTGAAATAACTAAGTAAATCTTTTTTTAAAAGTTCAAGATCATCCTCTGCTCCATAGGATACATAAGACCTATCTCTTTTTAAAAAAAAAAAAAATGAAAATAATAATAAAAAATAACTTAGGGATGACACTCCTAACTGTCCTCGAGTCTGGTAAAAGAACCCCTGGAATATTCCAACAAGAGCTGCACACCACCTAACGAAACCCCAAAACCAGGCCTGAGAAGCCCCCTTTCAAGTTCCCGGTCAGGGGATTCTGAAAGACTGCCAAAACAATATAGGCTATTACCATCGTACTTGGTAGCCTCCAGAGGCTGAAACCAGGTCCCTCAGGCTAAAGACAGCATAGAGTTTGGCCACAGGACCCAGAAAATCTGAGCTGGATCCAAAAACTTCCTCCATGAGGATGAGCTTTCGGTGAACTAGAAGGTGTATGCAAGCTGCCAGGGGAGGGAAACGCCCTTGTCCTGGCCAGCTCAGCCACAGCAACAACCAGCACGGGGCAAGGGCATTAAGGGGACAACCATGGCACCTTATCTTGGCAGTAAGGGACAGCTCTCCAGTTGGGCTTAGAGACCACTCACCAGGAGGGAGATCATGCCTGGTACCAGAAACATAACTGGCTCCCCAGAGCTAAAGAGGTCGTGGATCTCAGAGGAGAGCCTGCCACTGTGGGTTGACTAAACCAGCATAGTTCTCAACTGCATTCTAAATATCAACCCTTCTACCCATTATATACATCTATATAAAAAAAAATTAAAGGCCAAGAATTCAAGAGGCAGCAAGGAGGATGCATGGGAAGAGTTGGAAGGAAGAAAAAGAAAGGAGGGGGGAATGTTGTAATTATATTTTAATTAAATATGTATTTATACCTTGGCTATATGGTTAAATATATGTTTACCTTATATAAAATATTTTATATTGTATAATTTATATTACTATTATATTATATATTATATAAATAAATATTTGCATCTATTTAATTAAATATATTTAAGCATGTATATAAGTATACATGTGCATGTATGTTAAAAATCCCCAAGGAGGCCTCCTCTGCTGCTGCGGCTCCCTGCCTACCCATTCCAGCCCTGAAGGAAAGGGTAGGCTACAGGCAGTGAGACAAGGACCTAGTGGGGAAGTGCTGGCTTCTTGCTGACCAGGCCGGCCGTCTCCCTCTGCTGAGTCAATGAGTGGGAACAGGAAGACAAACCCAGCTCCGTGGAAATCCCCTCCCTGGAGGCCAACGCCAGGAATCACAGAAACGCTTACACTGCTATCGCCACGCAGATAATGTCAACTTTATCTGTAACACAATTATTGACAGCTATGGTTGAATAAGTAATTTTTAATTTACTTTTATTATCAATCTGTTTTATTTGGGCTTTTTTTTTTTTCAGACAAAGTCTTCCTATAAAGATGACCTGCCGTCACTTCTTGAGGCTAGGATGACGAAAAGCTCTTAAAATGTGTCAGTTTTGTGCTAATCACTTATATTGACTCATTTTGCCTCTACACTAGGAGATAGAAATTATTATAATCCTCGGTTAATAGGCTTGCCACGTAAACTTTCAGAAGCGTACTGAGCATTCAAGCTAGGCAAGCACTGGAGAGAGAGCCAAGGTGCCAGCAAGCTTCCTACCTTACACACCCTGCATTATCCCAGCCCCAGAAAGGACAACTGAGGCATAGGGAACACTCTCCAGATGGTAAGGAGGAAGGGTGGGGACTGGCTTCAGTGTGTGTCTTCTTGAAGGTCTCTCTTACAAACAGGAAACCGCTAGGAGGGAGGGGAAAACAACTTCAGAGTGTCTAGTTAAACTCTTCACAAAGTATGGATTCTGGAGGCAACATTCTTTTTGGGGTGGGTGTGTGTATACATGATACATATGTATATACTGTATTATATATACCTACATATCACGTATATGATATGATCTATATTATGCCTTTAATTCCAATGAGATTGAAGCCAGGCTGGTCTACATAGTAAATTCTAGGCCAGCCAAGGCTACAGAGTGACACCTTACCTAAAATAAAATAAAAATGCAAGTGAGTTTTCAATAACGAATCCAAACATTTCCAGAGAAATAAACAAGCATTGCCTCCTTTGTCCTTTCTCCTCCTTTTTCTTCTTCTTCTTCTTCTTCTTCTTCTTCTTCTTCTTCTTCTTCTTCTCTTTTTCTTTTTCTTGGGGCCAGGGGCAAGGTCTCACATATTCTAGGCTAGCCTCCGGCTTGCCACATGGCTGAGCAACTTGAACTCCTGATTTTCCCACCCCTACCTTCTGAGTGCTAAGACCGCAGGAATGTGTCATCCTGCCCAGAGTATGCGGTGGGGAGGTTGAATGCAGGGCTTCATGCATGCTAGTTGGACACTCTTACAGCTGAGCTAGAGGCCCTGCCCCCCCCCACTGCCCCTCTCCTGGAGCTGACCATCGGGGTAAGACATCTGCAGCCCCAGTCCGTACCCCCTCTTCTGTGTTTGTGCCTTGGCAGCCTTACAGGGTTTCCCAGCAAGATCACTAGATTTCCAGCAGAAGGGACTTCCCAGGCATAGAGGACATAGCAGAGACTAGCGAACAGTCCAAAAGCTTTTCCCCCTGAACACAAGTAAAACCTGCTGGTTCAAGACTGGCATGGGCTCACATCTGTTCTTTAATTGGTATTATATTTTGTTTATTTATTTTATGTGTGTATAGGTACACACATGTGCCATGGTCCATAGGTGGAGGTCAGAGGACAACTCGCTGGAGTTTGTTCCCTCCATCCAGCATATGGGACCAAACTTAGGAGTCAGACTCGGCGACAAATGCCTTTACCCGCTGGGCCATCTCTGTGGCTCTTCACACCCCAGTCTCAGTTCATTCGTGTCTAAGTGAGCTTTAGATTGATTAGAAGTCTAGACTCTCCCTGAAACTCAAGTCCTGGATAAAATAAAAGTTTTTGTTCATGGTATGTGGCTGAGGCTATTTACCTGTTAGCAGAAAATCATTCCTTGTAAGGATAACCTGTGGCCTGCCATTTTCCTCCCTATGTGCAGCTCAGACTCCCAAGCAGGCAGGATAGTAAGTAGCATGCTTTCCTGGGATGTCAGTGGACATTAGCTGGCCATCGGCATCACCAGCTGCCAGCATAGCATGCAGTTACCAGTCCTTCTTGCACATTCTTCAAAAGCCAAATGGCTTGATAATGTCAAGAGCCCCAGAGAATGAGAACTAACGTTTCGGAGCAACCCTCCTCTCAACTCATAAGGAAGTTTCATTTTACTGTTCATGTGAGGAGGAGGAGGAAGAAGAGGAGGAGGAGACTAAAAACTAAACCCTCCAGTTCTTCATTCCAGATCTGCTTGGAGAGCCCCCTCAACAGAAGTGGGTTCTTGTTTCACATGAAGTGGGAACCTATTTTTCGGGAAGACTGAACCAAACAGTAATGAAATTCAATTTGGTTCCTTCATCTCTGAGGAAGGCAACAATTTCCCCATTCACCACGTGGATTTTGGTCTACAAGTTGTAAAAACGTGCACTCCAGATAAATGAGTCCCTTCATCAGCAAGCCACTCTGTTAGGTATTATTAAAACTGCTTTCTGCCTGTCTCCCAGGATTAATGGGCTCTGTCTAAGCAACTGATGTGACTATTAAGGAAAAAAAAATGCAATATCTGATAGCCAATCAGAATACCACATAGATGGGCTTTTATTATTTTTAAATTAAGAAGCATGATTTCCACTGGTCAGAACATCAGGTTTGAATAACTCTGAATAGACAGACTCAAGCAATTCTACCTCTAGACAGTTACTGCATAGAGAGGAAGACGCATTACTGAGCCTTACAAGTCTGGCTATTTAATTTTTAAAATGAAAAAAAAAATCAACCCAAATACATATCTGTCTGCATAGAATCAGGCTTCAAAAAAAGCTTAGAATGGAGTCAGCCTCCTTTTCCTCATTTTCTTCTTTAACATAGAGATGTTTCCGACATATTTTTCTGAGCCAAGGAAAAGAAAACACCTCTAATGCCAACACTCAGGAGGCAGAGACAAGTAGATGTCTCGGAGTTTGAAGCCAGACAGGGCTGCTAGTAATACCATGTTTCAGGAAAAGGAAGGAAAAGGAAGGAAGGAAGGAAGGAAGGAAGGAAGGAAGGAAGGAAGGAAGGAAGGAAGGAAGGAAGGAAGGAAATATGTTAAAGAAGAGGAAGGGAGGTGGTAAAAAGGGAGAAAGACAGGGAATGTTCAAAAAAGAGATGTTTAGCCTGGTAGCACAGGCCTCAGATTCCAACTACTCAAGAGGCTAAAGAGACAGATTACAAATTCCAGGCAGGCCTGAGCTATGGCATGAGTTCTAGGCCACTCTGGGTAAGTTAGGGAGACCCTGTCTGACAGTATGGAGACAGAGCTCAGAGGTAGAGCATTGCCTGGCGTGAGTGAAACCTCAAGAACCACAGAAATACAGACAAATAAGAAAAAGAAAACCCACAGAGGACCATGCCAGAGAGCAGAGCAGTAAGAGTGTGCCCTGAACACACCTTTCCTGACCTGTGACTCCTTTTTCCAATCATTCTTTTGACAACAAACTGCATGTCAATGAACTGACCTCGAGTTACTTTCTTTCCCAGCACCCCAGGGTTATAAGAAATGACAATCAGGAGGGTAAAGACTATCCATCTTATCTCACTGTTCCTCAGCGGCCTCTCAGACAATTACACTGTCTCCACAGTAAAGAGAAAAGGCCAAGATACCATGAGGTCAGCCTCCCCAAGATGTCTTGATTTCTGCACTGTACTTCATCTTTCTTCCTGCCTTTTTTTTTTTTCTATTATTAGTCTCCCTAGAATGACTCGTTTCTTTGAAGTATCATTAAAAGTGTGGTTAGCTCAAGCAGTGGGGTGTTAGTCAAGCAGTTATTCCATATCACATGTCACTTGCTAACAGGGAATTAGACCCTGCTTTTCTATGACCTGTGTCTACAGACCTTATCCCATGTGACAGGGTCACAGGGGGATTATGGCCACTACGGGGGCTAATCCCCTGGTGGAGCTGAAGTAGTTTTGGATTTAGTTCATATCTCTGTGTGTTCTGGCATAAAAAGTTTTGCAGGGCAACTGGGTAAGTAGCCCTCTCCTGGAGGGCTAGGCACAAGGGTTCCAAAGGGGCATCATCCAAGTCAAAATGGCTCGCTGTGTGTGTTTTGCAACACTGCAACGTTTTTCAGGCTCCAGAACCCTCCTTGAAGATGAGAGAGTTGAGAGACTGTGACAGAATTCTAAGGAATGAGAAAGTTGACTGGGGCAAGGGTGGGGTACAAAATTGTTGTGTGTGTGTGTACATGTGAAAGACGTCATCATTTGTTGTTTAAGCTTAGGGAAATACCTTCTGCTCAGTTTTTTGAGTTTCTAGTGCTAAGTATGACCAAGAGATACAAGAATACCTCACAGCCCAATAGCTTTTCCACCTCCTAGCCTGAGCTGTGCCCCACCCCAACCCCAACCCTGCTAGTGGCCCTAGGTAAGAAGTTGGTATTTCAAAGCCTTCCTCCTATCTAGCCTCTCCCTCAATTAGCTAATCACTCTGGACTCTAGTTCCCATCCCCCACCCTCTACCTTTCTCAATTAGATCACTATCACAGCCCCTAATTTGTTAGCCTTCCTGCCTCATCTTGGCTTCTCGTCCAGTCCACTGCCACTATATTGCCAGGGAAACATGTGCCTCTTTCATGTTTAAAACCCTCAGCAGACCCTTTCATGGCTTTGCCTAGGCTCTCCTGCCTCACCATTTCCCACAAAGCAACAGGGAAGCAGAGACTGTTTTCTTCCACGTCCAATGCCCTCCTCTCTGCACAGTGTCTTGGTACACAGCGGATGCTCAGGGTGCTGAGCTGAATAATGTCCCCAAATGCGTGTGCTTCCTAGAGCCACAGAACCTAGCCTCTTCTGGAGAAGGGAGTACAGCAGATGTCATCAGTTAAAACAAGGTTCTCCTGAGGAGGAAGTGTTCCCATCCAGGGTACCTACCATCTCTCCAAGAAGGGAGAAGAAAGATGGAGAGGAGATGCCATGCGTGGAACCTGGGCTGAGAGAGGTCAGAGGGAGTCGGCTTCCCAAGAGAGCTCAGTCTTGACATCTTGGTGTAGACTCTTGTTGCTAGAGCACAGTGTCCGTCCTTGAATCTTTGTGAGCATTTGCTGCAGCAGCCCTAGGGAAGCAGTGAGCTCAAAGAATGCCTCTCGGATAATTAAAAAGTAAATAAATAAGGGAAGATAATGATCACCTAAGGGAAATTATTTGGAACTAAATCAATATCAACTCCTAGAAATAGGATTTATAAACTATCACCCAAAATCAATTTCTCTCCTACTCCACAACCTCATAACCAGACTAGAGATGAGCACATAAATAGTCAACCCAGATATTGTGGGAACTGTGGGCGAGCTACAGACTGCCTGACTACAGTCCCTCAGCAAAGCTAAAGAGAAAATATAAAAACAAAAGCCTATCCTTGTTATGTAAGCCTACCGGATTGGCTAATTAAAGGCCTATGTCTGAGCAGGGCAGAATGGGGTGGGCATGGCTAAGGTTTCTGGGCTTTTGAGTTCAAGAGAGTTACCGAAAGGAGATAGATGGACGGGAAGAGAGGAGGAAGGAGGATGCCACAATGGGTTAGGTGGAGAAGGAAGCACGTGGACTAGGAGGAAGGACTCTGGGGATGGCGTGGATGGAGAAAACACCCCGATGAAGAATGCAAGCAAGTATTTATAAGATATGGCTGGAAAGTAGTCCAGATAAAGATGGTTAAGGCAGATGGCATTGGGTGGGGGCTGGGAGGAGGTGAGGTTATTGAGACAGCGTAGGTGATATCTGCCTGGCCCAAGGTAAATAAGGCAATTTAAAATCTAACAGGTGTCTGTGTTTTATTATTTGTGATAGCAGGATAATACTGCCATGATAATCTTAGGGCTAATAATAAACATTATATAGCCCAATACTTTTTAAAAATTTTTTTCTACAACAGAGAGGAAGAAGAAAATCTGATGGCAACCGAAGAGTCAGCCCCCAGGGAGAAAGTGCAGGTGGAGTCATGTGGGCACAGGACCATAGACAGCCAAATTGGATATAGATGGAAGGCTAAGGGTCTTCATCTTTTCTTGGAACATTCCAGAAAAGCAACCAAGTTGTTTCTCTGTTGGCGATGAGGCTACTCCAAGGGTCTGGGGAGATAGCCCAAGGCTTAGAAGCATTTCCTGCTCTTCCAGAGGACCACAGTTCCGCTTACAGCACCCATATCAGCTTCTAACTCCAGCTCCAGGGGATCCGGCTTCCCCTTTGACCTGTAGAGCCACAGACACCCCACACGCTCATGGCAGACACGGACATACACGTAATTAAAGGTAAAAATAATAAAAGAAAAGAATAAAGTTAACATTAAATTTTTTTAAAGAAGGAAAGATTTCGTGAAGCTACTCTGGGTCACCCCAGCCTCTGTGTTTGGAGCAGGTTCCAGTGTCCACCTCAAGGGACAGCTCCACCTAGAAACATGGAGGTCTGAATTCCCAGCTTAGCTTCACTGTTTCCGCCCTTATCCCCGTCTCTTCTACTCACTTGCAGCTCCACAGGATGTGCGATTTGGGAGCCAGAGGCCAGGTTGTTGTGATAATGGCAGTAGAGAACTTTGCCCTTCCATAACAAGAGATGTTATTAGACATGATCAGATGTCAGCCAGGCCAACAGCAGGCCCATCGGAAGAGGTGACTCCTCTTTCTTACGGCTTTAGCCAAATTGGGTTGGTTCTTGAAGGGGAGAGTATGGGCGGTCTCCTGCTGGCTGGTGTTAAAGACTCAACAGTGATTTCTGTCAACCCTCCCCCCTGCCTCCCCACAGATCATCGGGCTATTTTTGACGGTGACAACCTCTGCTAATGGTCTCAATCTCAGTGTGCACTCACCGGCAATCAGGCCCCTCAGGGAGTCTTTCTTTATGATGTGTAGGTTCGATGTGAATTATTCAAACGTATTAACAGGCAAAGAAACCCCAATTCACGTTTGGTTGTTCCAGATTTGTTTTTATTACTTCTGAGGAATGATGACGTAGGCTTTCCCCCTTTCAGCTGTTCTACGCTACTTTGGAAAAAAAGAACGTAAAAGCACCAATTTCAGGGGCGTTGGTTTCAGAATTTCTAAAGGAAACAACACACACACACACACACACACACAAAAAGCTAAATACCCAAACCAAAATGTTTTAAAGTACTCTTAACAACTCTCAGGAAAGGCAGGGTAGGCGGGGACAATTATGTGAATTTAATTTGAGTTTTACAGGAATTGGGTTTTGTTCATAAAAATCTCAAGACGGGGCTGGGTATAGTGGCATATACCTTTAATCCCTTGGCAGGCAGAGACAGGTGGACATCTATGAGTTTGAGGCCGACCTGGTCAGGTCTATGAGTTCCAGGCCAGGCAGGGCTACATAGTGAACCCCATTCTCAAAAACATAAATACAAAATAAAATTTCACACACACACACACACACACACACACACACACACACACACACATGTTCTTTTTTTATTGTCAGAACTAAGAGGGACATAATGAACTTCAAGGAAACTAAAGTGGCAGCAGTAATTGAATCTTAACTCAAACACTTAAGGAACTCCATTACAAAGGAAAAATAATTTGCTAACAATTATCCACTCCCCATGTAAGGAAGTGCGTTAGCTGATGTTCTGTATCTGGTCAAGTACATTCTACCAAATTTAACTGATCATACTTTTCAGCTTGCTTAAGCTCTTTCAGAGATGGCTGGATCCTAACATGGAAAGTGCTCCATCCCTCCTTCCCCTCCCTCCTTTCCTTCCGCCCTCCCCTCTTTTCGTGTGACATGCTCTGACCGGCCACAGTGGCCCAGGATGTGCTGAGGTGAGTAACTTGCATCTGATTGGTGTAAGATGACCACTGCAGCCACTGGGACTACAGAGCGCATGCTCTGTTTGAACAGTGCTGCATCTGGGAAGATGAAATTGCTCTGGTGTTTAGCGGAGCACGGAGGATCGAGAGGGAAATAAATGACAGAGATGGCTGTCCTTTGCCTTCCTCATGGGGGGAGAGAGTAAGATCTGTGGCCACTGCTGTTTATGCCCAATGTCTGGCCCCAAGCTGGAAGATGAATCTTTTTTTTTTCAACATTTAAGGGAAAGATGCCCCAGGAGGGAATGGAATCAGATAGGGCCATTTGGCACTGATGTAAATATCATCTATGACTCCTTTCCTTGTCCCTGAACTTTGAGGACCCCTTTCTTTCTTTCTTTCTTTCTTTCTTTCTTTCTTTCTTTCTTTCTTTCTTTCTTTCTTTCTTCAGCCTACTAGGCAGTTCCTGCCACCATCTCTAGAGCCAGCAAGGAGGATTTAAAAGCTACGTGCCAGGAGCCATCTTTCAAACACAATAACTGTTCTCTTGCTTTGCAAAAGCAAGCCAACCACCACAAGTTCAGCCTTGCTCGGGCCTTGCTTTCCTACTTGGAAGTGTGCAGTATCCCTGGTTTTCCCTTGACTGTCGTGTTCTCCCTGAGCTGAGGTAGACACCATGAAGCAAGAAGAGGACCCAGGTTCAAGTTTTGACACCAGCTTGGAACTCAGAGCCTGCTTTTTTGTAGATAAAAACAAGACCATTTTAAAAATGCAACTTTCCCCTTTTGCTCCTCAGCTCTAGAGTGGCTCACAGGTGAGTTCGATGCTAGGAAGTTTCTTGGAAAGGTTCTCCAGGTTCTTCCCAGGCTCCTAAAAGTGTAGTTCCAACCAGCTGGCTGCAGGAAGTCCTGGCGCTGAGCGGGCCAGCCCACGGGATCCCGAGGGACCAGAGAAACGAAGGACCAAGGCCTTTCCTTCTGCACCATAATCCCAGGACCACCCTTGTTTCCCACTCCCACTTACTCTTGACCCAGAACTTCTGGAAACCAGTGGAATCATCACTCCAAGATCATGATGAACAGAAGGGAAGCAAAATGAAACTTCGTCTTCTCCATCCGCCCCGGCGGCACCAGTGGCGCCGTGCTCCTGTTCTCTGGTTCTTCTGTGTGTTCTCTTTGTTTGCACAGCTCCACCTTTCTCCAGGAGACACCCTCTCCCAGAGGAGGGTTGTTTCTCTTTTCAGTCTGGAAAGTGGGGAAAAACAGTCCAGTAAATGATGGAAATGGTACCTACCTCTGTCGGCCTCTGTGCTCAGTAAGATTTGCTGACCCATTGGCTCAGTGGATTCTGGTCTGGCCCAGCTTTCTCTACACCTGTGGGATCATGAAGACGGCTTGAAGGGTTCTTTGATGGTGGTGAAGAACGCAGGAGCCCAAAGCGCCGGGAGTACGTGGTTAATCAGTTCTCAACCTGTGGGTCTTGACCCGTTCGGGCTCAAACTCCCCTTCCACAGGATCACAGATCAGATATCCTGGATAGCAGCTGTTTACGTGACTATTTATAACAGCAGAAAAATTACAGTTGTGAAGTATCAATAAAAACGATTTTACGGTTGGGGGTCGCTACCACACGAGGGACTGTACTAAAGGATCACAGCATTAAAAAGGCTGAGAACCACTGGAATACAGGCGTGAGCCACGGTGCCTGGCTTTGGGGTATTGGTTGCTGGTGCCAGGCTCCTTGAGAGTGACGCCTCCTCCACAGGGTTTACAAACGTTAGCCCTCGAAGCCCTGACCCTAACCTTGGGTGGCTGCTAGAGCGTCACCTAGGACTCAGGGTGGTCTGCAGAACCCCCAGGCCTGTGGTTGTCTAGCTTCTTACAGCCTACCTCATCCGTGTCAAGCTTTTCCCGACCAGCCCTGCTGACCCTGCCCGCAAGGGTCTCCTCCAAATGCGGCAACCACTTACCGACCCTCTCCAGCCCAGCATTATATAATATATAATACATATTAGATATTTATAATATATAACATACAACATATAATATATTATATACTATATAATTCATTATATGTTGTACATTAAAGTATATATGATATACATCATGGATATATTAAGTATTATAGAGATATATTATAAATATATTTTAAGAAGGATTATATTTGGGAAGCACGACCTCAGACAACTTTGAAAGGCTCTGACTGCTCAATGTCTTACTATTTACTTCCTCCCTTTTCCCATCTCCTGGCTCCAGTGTGAAACCTTACACAGAAACACCTTAGATGACCCCCCGTTCTAACCTAAGACACGTGATCCGTGTCCCCAGGATACAAGTATTTATATCACAGCTACATTTCAGCGATGTGCCGGCCTTGTGAGTCTCCTCCTGAGAATCGAGTGTTCCGGGAGGAAGGAGGGATGAAAGGGAGCCCCAGAGGGTTTGAGGAGGGATGTGAAGCCCTGGAGTTGTTTAAATACATATTTAACATTTATTGAAAATAGCTTTGATTTCAGGAGAAAATTAATTAAAGCAGGCGAAAGGCTTCTAATCAGATTTATGCGATCTGACTGTAATTAGACCTGGCTCTGAGGCCATCCCAACAAGTTTATTTGGAGGGGAACAGAGGTCACTGTTTACTGGACCGGCAATAATTTGGGTTTCTTTAATTGACTCCTGGTGTGAAGACGTTGATGTCTGCTCTTCTCTCAGAGGTAGCGTGGAAAGTTTCACATTCCAGGGGCAGCTTTGGAATCTACTTTCCATTGCAACCCAAGTCAGCCTGCCGTTGGGACTTGACTCTGTACCAACAAAATGCCACCTCTCAAAGGCAGGCTCCCCAGGCGGCAGTGACCGTAGCTGCGCTAGGGGCTGGGTAGGGAGCCTGGCCCTGAGCTGGCCCATCCGGATGCTGGAAGACCTTTCCCGAGCTCTACCTTCCCCGTGTTTAAAGCACTAACAGCAGAGAGGCTGTGGCCGTGGAGCCTGGTGATGCCAACTGGGAAAAGGAGTTCACAGTCTCGTCCCAAGTCTGGGTCTGTAGGGCGGAGCCGTGGGGAGGAAGGAAACACTGATAGGCTCTTCCCAGTGCTCCCAGATCCAGAAAGGATAACTGCCTGATGAAAATGAGGAGCTGGACACAGTGGTTCACGCCTGCAATCCCAATACTCTGAGAAGCGGGCAATCTCTGTGAGTTTGAGGCTAGCCTGGTCTACAAAACAAATCCAGGACAGCCAGGGCTATACCAAGAAACCCTGTCTCAAAAAAACAAAAAGAAAGAAAGAAAAAGAAAAAAAGAAAGAAAGAAAAGGAGAAAAAAAAAGAAGAGAACCTTCCATGGGAATTTATGAAAATAAAAAATAAAAACAATCCTACATTTCAAATTTCCTCCCAGAGCTTGTCATATCTTTTCTAGGAAGTATGGGTGGAAAAAAAAAATGTAGAGACAGGGTAGGGATCTTGAAAGAGAAAGTGGGAATTTCAAGCCTGGTTCCTGGCTCAGAGTGCTGGCCCTAAGTTCATCCCAGCACTGGATAAACTGGCTGTGTTTATGCTTGCCTGTAATCCCAGACAGGAAGATCAGAGGACATCCTTGCTACACAGTGTTTGAAGCCAGCTTGGGCTATGTGAGGCCCTATCTTAGAGAAAGAGAGAGGCAGGTGGAGGGGGGGAGAGGGAGCAAGGAAGGAAGGAAGAAAGAAAGCCCTGAAGGTCTAACACATAACCAGCCCTCTCTGCAGCCATGACATTTGCCGTTTGCTTCCTCACACGTGTGCCACATTCCCTGGGCTAATTCTGCCATCTTTACCAGCTCATGGTATCATCCTAGCCACACAGACAGGAAGGTGGGGCTCAGGGATGTTAAGAAACTGGACAGGATCATGTGGCAAAGTACAGCCAGTGACTCCATCAGACCCCTGAGTCCATAGCCTGTTTGTGGTCTGGCTGGAGGACATTGTCCTCTGTCCTCACGGACTGGCCAGGTAGGCCCTGCAGCGGGAGCCAGCTGTTTCGGAGGTGAGCTCAGCTGCTGCTTGGCTCTCTGAACTCTCCAGTTCCCCTAGCTGCCTTTAAAAGGGAACAGGCCTTTATATCTCCTCTCCTTCCCACTGCTTCACTTTAAACTTTCAAGAAAACGAAAAGCTACCAGTCAGGGCCGAAAGCACAGCCCGTTCTCTACCTGACAGGTGTGGTTACTGGAGACAAAGGACATGACTGGCCCACAGGCTAGGAGAGCGAGAGCGGAAGTGGAGCAGTGGGAAGGAGAGGAGATATAAAGGCCT
>NW_026593286.1:30570540-30597643 GCF_907164565.1 Psammomys obesus | reverse complement strand
GAGGGGAAGACGCTCTCAGCTGTCCTAGCTCCCGACAAACACCCCTCAAAGATACACTCCTTGGTGAGTTCACTGGGAGACCCTACTTCCATGAGAAAATGGGACATGTCACATGGCCAGATTCACATGTGTGTGTATGTAAAAGAGTGTGTGTGTGTGTGTGTGTGTGTGTGTGGTGTATGCTGTGTGTATGAGCGTGTGTGAGCACATGTGGGTGTGTTGGTGAGAGAATGTGTTGTGAGTGTGTGCGTATGACTGTGTTGTGTGTGTGAGTGTGCGTGTGAGAAAGTGTGTGGGTGTGTGTCTGTGTGTGATGTTTAGTGGAGTAGATGTTTTGTATTTTGTGGGCCTTTTCTATTTACCCGATCTGGTTCCCATTTAAGTGACACAGAGATTTAATGTACTTATTAATAAGCTTTAAGCTCAATAAGAGCTTTAAGCTCAAGCAGAGAAGCATTTGTACTAATCCTCTGTGCTAGCCTGGCTACTCCCCAGCCACGTGCCCCAAGTTACTCTCAACAGCTGCCTGGGCTGTTTCTGGTCCACCAGGTCAGTTCCTCATGGTGGCATCTTCTCTGTCTCTTCTTTTTCTTCCCTCTGTCTGCCTCAAGTCTCTCCCCAGGCCCCGCCCGCCCGGGAAAGGAGGCCACGCCCACCTTTCTCAGCCTGGCTCCTGGCTTCTCTAATAACCAGCCAGAGATAACTGGGGAGCAAAGTTCACACAACAGTGATCAGCGCGAGTGACAATGCCCTTGTCTGGACTGCAACCAGATCTCAGGACCCAGAACTCAGCATTTGTATACCCAGAGCACCAGACCCAACAGTATGGTGTGTGTGTGAGTGTGTATGTGCGTGGATGTCTGTTCGAAGATGTCTGTGTATGGTGTGTGTGAGCGTGTCTGAGTGTGTCTGAACCGGTGTGGGTGTGAGTGTGTGTGAGTGAAAGAGTGAGTATGATGGCGGCACATGCCTGTGATCCCGGCACTCAGGGAGGCAGAGGCAGGAAGATCTCTGTGAGTTCAAGGCCAGCTTGGTCTTCAAAGCGAGGACAGCCAGGGTTACACAGAGAGACCCTGTCCCACCACCACCCTCCCAAAAAATAAGCCAGGCCTGCTGCCTCCTCAGTGGCAGTCTGGTTTCCTGTCTGGTCATGTGGTGTGTCCCTCTCACACATGTCGGGCCATCATGGTGCCCCAGGACTTTAGCGGGTGGAGCAACGGGTGGGCTGAACTGTGCACCTTTAAGACTGCAGGAGAAGTCCTGGAGAAACAGCTCCATCAGAGAAGTGCTTAGCGCTCGAGTGTGAGGGCCTGGCCCTGATCCCCAGGACATATGTTCTAAGGCCCGGCACAATAGCAGTGGCTTGTCATCTCAGCGCTGGGGAGACTGAGGCAGGAGATCCGTGTGGCTCTGAGCACAAAGCCTAGCACAGACCACAAGTTCACAAACCATCCATCAAATGCACTAACTCCTAAGACCATTTTCTTTTCTTTAAAAAAATACTTTGCTGCCGAGCAGTGGCAATGACCTTAGTCCCAGCACTGGGGAGGGCCAGGTAGGCGGGTCTCCGAATTCTAGGCCAGCCCCGTCTACAGTGAGTTCCAGGACAAGCCAGGGCCACACAGAGAAACCCTGTCTGGAAAAACCATAAAAAATTGTTGTATGTGTTTGTACGTGTGTGCCAGTGAGTGTGCGAGTATGCAGAAGCCCTGGAAGTCAGAAGATGCACGGAATTCCCTGGAACCCGAGTTACAGACAGCCATGAGCTGCCATATTGGTTGCTGGGAGCCAGTCTGGGTCCTCTGCAGGAGGAGTGAACTCTTCACCATCCAGCCATTTCTCTAGCCCCAACCATTTAATTTTTCCTGACAGAATGGCTTTAACAACCAAAACTAATGCATCCAGCGTGTGCTTTCCAGAAGAGCTGGGGGATGCTACTTCCTGAAAAAAAAAAAAAAATGCTAATGTGTCACTACAGAACACACACACAAACCAGTTCACGGATGTTGCAGGAAAGAGCAATTTATTCCCTTAAAAATGTCCATGTGAGACCAAGTGTTATCACGTAACGTTTTAACTGATTGCTGACGTGCTTACAACCCCTCTGGCCTCCAAGCTCTCTGAGAGGTGCGGCTGGTCGTCACGTCTGTGTGCAAGCCGTAGTACAGGGTGTGGTGCGTGTCTGTTGCTCACTACATGTTTCTGGAAAAGGAAGGAAGAGAGAAAGGAAGGGAAGGAGGAAGGAAGAGAGGGAGGGAGGGAGGGAGGGAGGGAGGGAGGGAGGGAGGGAGGGAGGGATTTAGTTTCAAGTGAGAGAGAGCAGGAAAGTCCATACGGAAATGCCCGACCAACTCCAGCATATTGAACAGTGGGTTTTTTGACCGGGCACGACTATCGCTCTCCTAACCCCCCCACTGAAGACCCGAAGAAGTTTCAGCGCAGAGAAACCAGGTGGTGTGTAGCTGACTGATGCCATGAGCGTGTCTGGGGTGGAAGCCACATGCTAGAGCGTTTGTTTGCCTAGCTGGGTTCGATACTGAGGACCACAAACCTGGCTCGGTAGCACACACTTGTCATCCCAGCACTCCGGGGGCGAAGCAGAAAAAGCACTGCAGGTCAAAGGTCACCCTGTGCCGCAGGGTGAGCGCCAAGCCGACCCGGGCTATAAAATAAAACCTTGTCTCAACAAACCAAGATTAAAACTTAAAGAGTTAGGTAAAGTAAAGTCATGCTTTAGGTATTTTTTTTTTTTAAGATTTATCATATTTTAGGATATTTTGCCCGAGTGTTTATAGCCCGGTGCCCTCGGAGGTCAGAAGAGGGCGTCGGAGCCCCTGGACCTAGAATCATGGATAGCTGTGAGCCACCACGTGGGTGCTGGGAATCAAACCCAGGGTCCCTGCAAGAGCGCCCTTAACTGCTAAGCCATCTCTCTGCCTCCCTGTTTCTAAAGCTCATTAACAGTAATTAACATAAGGAAAAATGAGGGTGTTTCTCTAATTATTCTCCGGGCCTGCTTTTTTTTTTTTTTCTTGGTGGGAATTTCCCGTGGACACCTCCTCCTAGTTAAAATGTCTTTTTTTTTTTTTTTCCCTAGAGAATATCCAGGAGTAGCAACTTCTAAAAGACGTCGGTAATTAGGAAGATAATTGGGAATGAATAATCAAGCAAGTGAAACAGGCGCTCTGGAATGCAGCGGGGACACCGAGCTGGCCCCAGCTCAAGAATCGTGTGTCCATCTGGGTCCTCCAAGAATCCAACGCCAAGACAGGATGAGATGTGCCTGAGATTTATTAGGGAAAACACCTGTGAGGGAGACCGGGGTGTTTGCCAGGAGAAGCAGCAGATAGGGCGCAGGCAGGGCCACCCCCACGAAGGAGAGCGGGGAGAAGCTCCGGCTGCGTGGCGGTGTTTCCGACGGCCGGGCCACACGAGGGAAGTTTGGCCAGGGCGTCAGGAATCCCTGAGCCGTCACCTGTCAGAGGTGCGTCTGTCTGCAGTGTCCCCGGGGCGAACACCACGGTTCTGCTGGCATGCTCAGACATGGGCTCGGAGCAGCCTGCAGGAGCCTAACTTGGGCACGGATGTGGTGGTGCAGCCAGGGTGTGCCACCGAGGGCCCTTGTCGTTTCTACTCCTGGGAACTGGGGGGGTGGGGGGGGGGTTGAGAGGCACCTTTACACGGCTGCCCCAAGCTGCGTCTCGCCTTTACAAAGCCGACTGAGAACCTGTTTGTTCAGCATCCATTTGAGGGGCGCCTGCTCCTCTGCCTGCCCCTCTTGGAGTTCTCCTAGGTGACCTTGGCTGACCTTAAAACTCTCAGTCCTGCTGCCTCGGCTCCCTGATAGCTGGGATGACAGACCAGCTTCAACTCAATGCTTTCTTGAGATACTGTCTGCTCTGCTATACACCACACACCCCGTACCAGGAAACACACTAGGACCGAGGGCCTGAGACAGAGGTGGGGGCTGCCTACCTCCTCTGAGCGCTGGGATTTTCTCTGGGGTGTCAGTTCTCACCTTCCACCCTGTGGAGGCAAGCCATCTCAGCTTAGAAGTGTGAGCAGTGACTCTTCTTGCCCGGGTCCAGGCGTGCCCCTCCACACGCCAGTCTTCAGGTATCCGCTTTATACTCAGAGTCGTGTTGGCTCACAGGGTGACCTCTCTACGTTTGAGGTGCAGTTTATAACATAATTGCCACCTGCTGGCAGGAGAGGGACTTGGCTCCCAGTTGTCATCCTCTGCCCCATGGGCTAACTCAGGAAATGCAGCGAAGCGGATTTACGGTAAGTGGATATGATCAGTGAAATATTCAGCAGCCGTTGCTGAAGGCATGACTGACGACATTTTCATGTCTTCCAGCAAAACAAGTCAGGGGCTTCACATGACACCCAGGGAAGATGCAGCCTACACAGCGGCCACTGTAACTATATGACAATTGTTCGACTTAAAGAAATCTGAGGGGATCTCCTCATTTGTTGCTTACCACAGAGCCCCCGCTCGCTCTCGCTCTCTCTCTCTCTCTCTCTCTCTCTCTCTCTCTCTCGAGGCTTCTGGGTGACTTTTACAGCAAGCTTCTAGAAACAGGTAGAGCGATTACAGGAAGGACAAGCCTGAGAGATTAGCCAAGTAGGAAAAACAGACGGAACCCTGGTATTCCACCAGGCTGGCTACCAAATGTGGCACCTAGCCTCCATTTGCTAACGGGGCTGCAAGCTGAGCCCCACCCAAGCTTCTGCGCACCCCCGATGCTGAGCACACACACAGCTGGACATCACCGCAACACTCACAAAATGTTCAAAGAAGCCACAGCCTGACTTTGGAAGAGGCCCATCTCCAAGGCCAGACACAGTAGCGCACACCTTCGGTGCCAGCACTTGGGATGCAGAGGCAGGCGGAGCTCGAGGCCAGCCTGGTCTACAGGGCGAGTTCCGGGACAGCTAGAGCTACAAAGAGAAACCCTGTCTCGAGAAAAACAAAAAGCAAGCAAACAAACAAACAAAATATGTGACATTTATTGCTGAAAGCAATTACTGAGGATGGTTAAATCCACACCCTGGACGAGAGCGGGAATTCTGTTGAGAACAGCACTGAGCTGGCAGGTCTCCGTATGTATATCATGTGTCATACAGTTCGCTCTCCTCCCTCCCTGTGGAGGACATCATTCACCATCCGTGGAGCCCTTTTTCTCATTAGGCTGCAGTTCTGCAGCTCTTTCCAGCCGTGTGCTCTAGGCAGCCGCCATCAAGAGACTGACTTTAGTACGCCATGAGGAGGCGGCGTGCCACGCCTGCGTCATGTGCTTATGTGGAACTGGACCCCAAAGACCGTGTAGGGGGTGCTAACGGCATTTGTCTACCCTGGCTCTGCCGCAGAACAGTAGTGAAACTCACAACAGCACACGGCTAGACCCGGAATTGTCGCCCAGATTCCCCACACTGCTCTGTCCTTCCTCGTTTTGTTACCAAGCACAGGAAGTCCTGTGTTTGGTGACATGACTACTGTGTGTGATAGTCTTGGTAATTTGACGGGATTTGGAATCACGGTGGGAGCACGCCTTTAGGTGTGTCTGTGAGAGGATTTCCTGGAAGGTGGGGAGCCCACGTTGACATAGGCAGCACGCGGTCCTCGACTGAACACAAAGCAGAGAACAACCGAACCCCAGCATCCGTGGCTCTTGGCTTCCTGGTGATGTCATCTGCTGTCGCACACTCCTGCCGGGTAACTTCCGGGCTGTGATGGACCGTAACCTCCGACTGTGAGCCCAAGCACTCATCTCTTAAGTTACTTTTATCAAGTATTTTTGTCACAGTGGAAAGATGGGTGACTTAATGGCTATGATGTTTTAAAATTATTTTCTTCCTTAAAATTTGCCTGCAGGGGTTGGCAAGACGGCTTAGCAGGTAAAAGTGCTTGCCACAAGGCTAACCAACCTGAGTTCCATCCCTGGGACACAAATTGTAAAAGGAGAAAATCAAATCCTAAAAGTTGTCACTGGCTTCCACATTCACACCATAGCAATGAACATACACACACACACACACACACACACACACACACACACACACACACACACACACACGGGTAATGCAATTTTTAAAATATTTTTTATTATTTATTTTTATATGTATGGGTATTCTGTCTGCATATATGTTTGTAAACCATGTGTGTGCCCGATGCCTTCAGAGGCCAGAAAAGGGCCTCGGACCCCTAAAATTAAAATTACAGTTATGAGCTTATGAGCTGCCCTGTGGGTGCTGGGAATCAAACCTAGGTCCTCTAGAAGAGCAGCCAGTGTTCTTAACTGCTGAGCCATCTTCCCCAGGATGCTGTAATTAAAAACAAATAAATCCTTTTAAATTTTGCTCTACAAATCCATGCTGTCTGGTCTACTAACTAATGAAAATGTGAGGTGTTTTATACAATGTAATGCTCTGACCAGAGGTTCCACGTCTTTATTCTCTGGGACTTCCGTTGTTCTCTGTTATGGATAAGAACCACTTTCTGGGGCTGGAGAGATGGCTTAGAGGTTAAGAACACTTGCTGTTCTTCCAAAGGTCCTGATTTCAATCCCCACCCAGCAACCACATGGTGGCTCACAACCATCTATAGTAAGATCTGGTGTACAGGAAGAATGCTGTATAAATAATAAATACATCTTTAAAAAAAAAAAAAAGAACGACTTTCTGCTTATAGGCACAGCTGAAAATGAACCCCCCCCCCTTTCAGACACTCTTCAAGCATTCTGGGTCACACTCTCGATCTTCCTTCATGGAAAAGCAACTCAGGGAATTACTACTTAATCCTGCCAAGCCCGGCATCACCCAGGCTTAAGGTGGCGTGTCTTATTTTCCCTGTCGAGGCTAAGGGCTTTCTCTTTATGCCATTTATCTGTCTTCGTTACACTCTGAAGCCGTTCATCAAACCATTCCTATTGAAACTGTTCAATATTCCTTTCTCTTTAATATATATAAGAGAAAGGGTTGAGGCATATCTGGGAAGGGCTCAAAGGCGGGCGTGTGATTCAGGGCAGTGAACCACGCCTTCCTTCCACTCTGTTTACTGTGAGGAAGGGGGAGAGGAATTTTATTTCTATAAATAATACCACCTTTTCATCTCTATCTCTAAGATGCTCTGCTTCTCAAGGGATTCTTTAACCTAAACCATAGACAGGTATAAAGGACCCTCTGTACGACGTATCTGCCTGTGAGTTTTGTTTGCTGTTTGGGTTTGCTTCATTGGTGCTGGGGACTGATCTCAGGGCTGTAAGCTGCTGAACACAACACATCCCAACCCTTCTTCTCCAGTTCTTTCTTTTCCTCAGATTTTGACGATGTAACTTTAGGGCCTCACATGCTCACAGCAAGCACCTTCCCCTCTAAGCCACAGACCCAGCCCACACCCACGGTTCTTAAAACTGGCTGTGCATGAGATTCACCCGAGGAGCTTCCAAAGCTGGCTGCTGCCTGACGGGAGTGGGGACCGGACACTGCATCTCTGACAATCTCTGTAACAGGCCTTTGAGGTAGGCCTCATTTTCTCACCTCGTTTTCCGGCAGGCGCTCACAGAGATGGTGCATTGATTTGGACCCCAAACGTCTCTCAGATGCGTGTCCTCGGGTGTCCTCTGTAACCTGTTCTGACGGCACATGGCATAGCCCACACCCTACCACACTCACACTCACCCTCACACAGGCCTCAGGGTTAGACCATCCTCAAGAAAGACCCCAGCTCACTTCCAGCTCTTCCGGGCAATGTAAACACGGGCCTGCATCCCGGAAACCCCGGCTCTCCCACCTCTCCCACTGTGTCTCAACGTCTTTGATCAACATGACTAGACATTTTTAATGTTTTTATTTCCTGATCATGCTCAGGGCTTAGATTTCTGTGAGGCTAAGTGGATTAGAAATTTGGTTTTTTTGTTTTGTTTGGTTTGAAAAGCCAGGATGAATTAAGCAGATTGACACAGGTGAACAAAAATACCTTGCCTCCTCCCTCGACTCTGCTCTGTTATTTTTCCTTTTATTCAAGTTCCAGACAGAACAACCCCAAGTGATTCTCAGTGAGTCTGAGAATCCCGGAAGAGTCCCCCTCTTTATTAGAGACACTAGCCAAGTTTTTCATTCCCCAAAATACCGCAGCAAGGGCTCCTTTTTGCTGCCGTTCTCTGCAAACTTGGAGCTGCTGACATCCTGGGGAGGGGTGGAGCAGCTGCCAGGCTCCCCCATTCCAAAGGACACAGACTTTATCCCGGCTTGCTCCTAACAGAGGGACAAGCCATCCGAGATCTGGATTCCTTGTCTGGGTCCTCTCCGCTCCGCCACGCCCCTCATCAGAGCCCCGAGTCACAGCACAGATCAGCCCAGGATCCAGGCAGTGAATCACCGGCACTTAGGGATTTCTGACCAACAAAGAACTCCAGCGCCGGGAAACCTTCTGGCCGAGCCTTTCCTGGGGTCCCGGCGGAAAAGCAAACCTTTTCCACCCAGTCCTGGCTAAAACCAGTGCAAAGCAGCTGTAGTCAACCCCAGTCCGTGGCCGTCTGGCCTCACACCCACAGACACCAGCTGCATCCCGAGCCGGGGAGTGGAGAGGGTGACAGGGGGTGAGGATGGGCATCCAGGTCGGAGCTTTCTTAAGAAAAAAGGGCTTTGAATGAGCCAATGAACGCTGTTGCCAGGGAACCAGATGCCAGGAGCAGGCCACTCCAGCAGCATACAGGCCTGGAGTGCTGGAGTGAGCACTAAGTGTCCTTGGCAGCTGAGTCCTACCAGGCCGGTTAACCCTTTAGACATCCAGCCAGGAGCAGGCTGTCAGGGAGAAGGAGGATGGTAAAATCCAAAGAGCCAAGTCGCCACTGCTGCCAGCATCTTCCACTGAAATGACTATGGCAAAGCTGTTCTCCCTGCTTGAGTGACAACTCCCCTGGGCCTGAGTTAGGGTTTGTAGGCATCCCCCCGAGGGGATGAGCAAGGGCTGGCTATCACCTGATGCCAGAGGGGCACTGTTCATGTCCCCTCCCAATTCTTGCTATAATGATGATTCCTCTCAGCTTCTGGCCTGGCTTCTTCTGGCCATTGGCCTCAGGAGGGCAGGCTCTGAGTGAGGAAGAGGACCAGCTTCCTCCTTCCCTGCGGATGTGTTCTCAGAGCCTCCTGGGCCCGCCATGGCAGCCTTCTCTCATCTTAAGATTGTTGTCTGGTGGGGCATAAGCCCAGGCTAGACCTCTGGAGAAATGAGGACCAGGCAAAGCCGCCATGGGGGGTCTCCTAGCCTACCTCTCAGGGGTGCATGCTGTCTTGTCCATTTCTTCCTTTTCTATCGATCTCAATCAGGCATTTGCTCTGGGGCCCATTTCTACACAGTCTGGTTAAGCAGTCTCTACAGAGAGACTTGAAAAATAGTTCACAAAAGAGCCTGAGTACTTCCCTAAAGGAATCCCTGTGGGCTGAAGGGGTGGGCAGTGAGGGTCCCTGGAAGATTAGGGGCTTTGTGGTTCAAAACATGAACTCTAGCAACACGTGGACTTTGAAAGGAAGGCTCAGAAACTGGTGAGGTGGGTGGCCCAGCCTTTAATCCCAGCACTCAGGGAGGCAGAGACAGGTGGATCTCTGTGAGTTCGAGGCCAGCCTGGTCTACAAAGCAAGTCCAGGACAGCCAAGGCTACCCAGAGAAACTGTTTCGGTGGGGGAAAAAAGGCTTAGAAAGCCTCCAGGCTTCTTGACACACTTCTTATGCTTCCTATAGTTCTAGCTTTGTTGGGGCCAGGGATGGGGTTGTAATTTGAACATTCAAAAAAAAAAAAAAAAAACATTCTTACTAATGTGCAGATAAGGGAACAAGAACGTGTATGTAGCTTAAACTATGTAATATGTTCACAACGACATGTATTTGCTGTATTGTTAGTATTTCTCAAATGATTAGTGAATAGTTCATAGAGTGACTGCTTGACAGTCAGAAAACATAGAAACTCTTCTTGTCACAGAGTTAGATAGTGAGCTGGAGGCTGACAGAGAGGCCTCCGACAGTGTGGTCCAGTCACTTCCTGTCTCCACAAGTGAGAGCCCTCTGTGGGGTACAACTCTCAGAGCATCGCTTCCTACAGCAGGACCTTACTTCTGTGCCTGCCAGTAGGGAGCTGCTTCTGTGAGCTGGGTTACCAGACAGAATTATTTCTTAAACACTAGTTATCGACTACATACTACGGACAATCTGGCCCTTACATTACTTGCTTTGTCTATTAAATAAACATCATAACAACAACCCATGAAACTGTTTCTGTTTTGTTCCGTTTTTTGAGACAGGGTCTCTCTATGGAGCCCTGCAACTCACTATGCAGACCAGGCTGCCCTGAAACTCACAAAGATCCTCCTGCCTCTGCCTGTAATCTCAGCATTTGGGAGTCAGAGGCAGGAGGATCTCTTGAGTTTGAGATCAGCCCGGTCTACACGAGTTCTAGGCTAGCCAGGACTACACAAAAAGACCCTATCTCAACAAACAAACATGACTATAAGCCAATGGTGCTAATAAAACAGCTTCCTCCCTGGTCGGTTCCCAGGAATTGCTACTTTTGTTCCCACTGACTGAGCACCGGCCAGAGAGTGACTGAGTCCTCCCACGTTATAAAGGGACCAAGAACATGGGATTTGCGTTTCTTCTACAAACTTGCTATCTCCCCACCATAAATTGAAGAGTGTGCAGTTACTATGAATATCTCTGATGAGAACATGAAGCCTAGAGCAAAGGTTTTTTGTTGTGGTTGTTGTTTTTCTTTTAGAGGAACCAAGCATTACTGGCTCCCAAAGCAAATCCTTCAAGCAGAACTTGAGTAAGCAGATCTGCTTCCTGGACCAGCCAGGGTGTGATTTATACCTAAGAATGGAAAGGACACAGGGCCCATGACAGCCACCTTCTCCCTTACTATGGTTCCAGAGTATTCTGTTGCTTTTTGCATCGTCTCCTTCCATCTCTGGCCTGAGCCTCATTAGAAACCAGTTCCAGTATCTGAGCAAGCCCATACTTCTTCCAACAAGTCAGAGGGCTGACCCTCCCACACTGCTGCTAGCAAGCTCTCTGTGTGTACCAAGTCTCAGGTTGCTGGCGTTTTTAACCTGTGAGTCGAAGCTTTGTACCGTGGCCAGGCAAACTACCAGCTTCCAAGACAGGCTTTAACCTAATGTTCCTCCATTTATTTCTCTTAATGGCTCAAAGATAATTACCCACCTCCCTGAGTACATTACCAAGCAAACACCGGTGGTTTTGTGAGCTGCTGCTATGTGCAAAGGGAGGTATTGGGGATACACAAGGTAAAGCAAGGAGAAGCCAGGCTGGCGATGTGGGAGCAGAAGGAGAGAGGGAAGTCAGGTCAGGGGCCAGCATCCCACCTCCATCTTCACAGCAGCCCCCTACTGCTGCAGGGGAGGCTGAGGCCATGGTCCCAGCTCCTAGGACAGCTGTGTCCTAGCCCTGAAGGACTTTCTTGGGGATGGTTGCCATCACTCTAGTACAACAGGTTAGAACCAAAATCAGGGAAGGTCCCATGTCCCCTCTGCTTTGCTCTGTGGCTTTGTGAACCTATTTATTCTCTCTGTGCTCTTCGGAAACTACGAGAGCACCAGTGGATCTTGTAGACAGAAGACAAATAAACCCACATGATAACACATCTCTGAAGGGGGGTAAAAAAAAAAAAAATCCTGTTGCTGCCTCCCAGGCCGCTTTTGCAGAGCGGCCATCGAAGCCAAGCACTTTGAGACCAGGGACAGATTCTCAAACACACGGGGGATGCGGCATCTGTTGTCACCATTTCATGTGGTTTTTATTTATTTACAGAGTACCATGGTTATTCATGGTGCCTTACAAACCATAAAAAGCCAGGTCTCCGCCCCATGGCGTTTACAGTGTAATTTAAACAGACAGGCTGTGCGGACTGACAGGTCAGGCATTGCCGGGGGATGATGGCGGTGTTGTGTGACGTGGGTGTGGAGGGATCCTTCTTGAGTTATAAATACTTCCCGGTTACGACCGCCTTTCATCTGGGATCCCCAAGCACTTTAGAACGGCAATAACCCCGATTGCTTTCTAAATGCACTTTCCATAAACTGTTTGGGGACTGAGTAAATGCTTTTAAATGCCTATTAATTGATCCGTGGATCTGCTTGTTGTCCATATTAAACAGGATGGATGTAAACATGATGATTTAGGAGGGGCCTGCTGTGGGCCCCAGGCTGTCTGCCCTCAGATGACGACCCCGGAGTGGCCTGGCTGCCTTGCCCTGACCTTGAGAGGGCTGCATGGCCACCTGAGTATTTTCTCAAGTGAGATATTCAAACTAGACTGGAACAGCCACTTCCTGGTGTCCCAGTCACCATCTGTGGGCAAACCATAAGCAGGCTCGCACAAAGACCTGGAGGGAGAGAGCTGGCCCTCAGCTGGACGCTGAGGCTCCCGTTCTGCCTCCCTCCCTCATGCTCCTCTGAGCTCTCTGACTCTTTTAAGCAGTGTCATCTCCAAAATGTTAAGATTTCTATTTTCTCGCAGCCGATGGTGTTTCCCTTTCCATATCTTACTCCATGGCCATTTAGCGACTGACTAGTCGTTTCCTGACTTATTTGACAAGTTCATTCAAGTCCAAGGGAGGACTGGTCCTGAGGGTTCACCCAGAGGTTCATGAGATAAGCGCCCTCTTCCGGGCCACCTTCTACAAGTTCCTCAGACTCACCTTTCCAAAGCCCCTGCTTTGAAAACCCCATCAGAGGGGGCAGGAGGAACAGGGACTCCAGATCACCATGGCGACGCAGCAATTTCAAGGTCGGCCTGTCTTTAAAAAGAAAGGAAAGACCCAAGGAGTGAAAGCCAGTGACTATATGACCTTCGTGGCCAACGGCTGCCAGAGAGGTCACAGCCAGGCCTCCTCTAACGTCCTCTTTCATCCTCTGCCCTCCCTTTCCTCACCTCTTCCCAGTGAACTTCTGCCCTTTCTGTCCCTAAGCTCCTCCCACACGCCCCTGCCATCCATGCCCTCTCTCTTCCACACAGACCCCTCCTCCTAGGATATCTCCTGTCCTCCACCTCCGGAACACAGCTGTCCCCGGATGCCCTTCAAGGCTAGGGTTTCTTCTCAGCTGTAGTGACCACTTGGGAAACCTTTGTCAAAGGCCTTTTTTATGCCTTGAAGAGGCATCGAAGGGCAAGGCAGGGCAACTGTGGCCTTAGAGCCCTTAGAGCAGGATTTTGGCCCACCTGTTGTGAGGCAGTCACTTCAGGATAAGAACGCTGATCCGTTTGGATCAGCAAGCATTCGGTTCAGTCTTTCCATTTTTTGCTATATGACTGAAAAAAATTAATTGCATTATTACAGATGTTTACCATTTTACCATATTTAAGTTAACAGCTCCTTGGCACTAAGAGCCTTCAGCCTGTGGTGAGGCTATCTCCAGAACGCTTTTCTTTCCCCAAACACATCATCCACAGAACACTAACTTCGCTCTCCTCCATGCCAGCCCCTGGGCCCCAGTCACTATGCCTTTTCCTGGTTCAGTGAATCTGACTACTCATGTTTAGCACCAGCTGCTATTTGACCAGTACTGTCACTGGCTTCTTTCAGTTAGCATAATGTCTTCAAGGGTTATCAGGACTGTAGTCCCTGTCTGAATTTCTTTCTCTCTTTAAGGTTGAAAATGTTTTCTTGTAGACATACACGTTTTGTTTCACCATCTGTGTGTCCGTGGATAACTGGATTGGTTTCACATTTTAACTGCTGCCATTGGTGCCGCAGTCAACACAGGGGAAGCAAACCTTAGACCCTGCCTGCTTTCAGAAACTTCTTTTGGGAATATACCCAAAAGTAGACTTCCTGGACAATATGTTGATTATGCACTTATTTTTTTTTATTAGGAGCTCTTATACCATTTTTCACTGAGCACACACCACTTTATTTTATTTTTATTTGTTATTATTGTTTGTTCTTGTTTGCTTGTTTATTTTGTTTTTCCAGACAGGGTTTCTCTGTGTAGCCTTGGCTGTCCTGGAACTCACTCTGTAGACCAGGCTGGCCTTGAACCACAGAGTTCCACCTGCTTCTGCCTCCCAAATGCTGGCAGTATGCCCCCACTGCCTAGCAAGGACGACGCATCATTTTAAATGCACATTGATGTACAAGGACTTCTGAGCCTTCCATTCGATTACCGACACTGACTTTACCTTCCTATGTTAGGTTACAGCTTCGAAGGGGTGAAGAGTTTTCTCGATGTTGATTTGACTAAACTCAGTTTTGAACCTCTACACTCAGGATCTTTTTTTTTTTTAAAGATTTTATTTATTTATTTTATGCATTTATATTAGTGCTTTATCTGCATGTGCACCTGCATGCTAGAAGAGAACAGTTAAGGGTAGAGATGGTTGTAAGCCACCATGTGGTTGCTGGGAATTGAACTCAGGACCTCTGGAAGAGCAGACAGTGTTCTTAACCACTGAGCCATCTCTCCCAGCCCGTACACTCAGGATCTTAATTCCTCCATATAAACTCAAAAATCATTTCACAGCCTGAGGTCCAACTCTGGGCGCCCCTCCACAGCTGTGGGCCCACAAATTGTTGCACTTCTGAATATCAACCAGCAGGGGGCGATTCCACAAGCAGCCAAAACTGGGTCCTAAGCAGCACGAGGGCCTTCGGACTTCCTGTCCCTTCTCCATCTTGTGTCCACTCAGTGCTGCTAAACAGGGTGCCAAGCGATATTCATTATGCAAGACAGTCATACCTTGCAAGACATTTAACATTCTAGTCCCCAAAGTGGTACGATCACGGTGTGTGCGTGTGTGTGTGTGTGTGTGTGTGTGTGTGTGTGTGTGTGTGTGTTAGCACAACAAGAATGTCCCCTCTAGAGAACCAGGTATGCAAAGAAAGCCAGAGCTTCCTGGTGTCTCCCAGTCACTCATGCAGAGCAGCCATTAGTAAAATGAGGCTTCCTTTCCTAGTTCAGGGGATCCTGGGGCCCAGCCAAAGGAAATGTCACAGGCAGCTTGGGGTGACCTAGAGGACTCACTGAGTCTGTTAAAGGTTAGTTGACAGTGACAGGCTCATGTGTCAGGAGAAAGGGGAAGACGCTTGCTGAAAGCAAGGAGAGCACATAGCAAAAACAGACAACTCAACATGGCCTCCCACCCCCCCCACCCCGCCCCCAGGACTCCGTATTTGAGTCTGGTCCCTTCAATGTCCAGTGGACAGACCCCCTACCCACCCACCCCAGCCAGTGACCTAGCAGGGTCTTGAGCCTCCTCGGCCTTCCTGGGTTAAACTGCATGTCCCTATGCTGCCATGGCAACCGGAAACAACCTCCACTCACAATGGGAAGGATGGTGCCTTGGCCCAGATTTCTAGGTGCACGCGGTCTGTAGCAGGGCAACCAGGTCTCAGGGACAACAAGGGCAGAGGAGCCGAGGGCACACTGCTGAGGAGCCAGGCCTTGCACTTTGCTTTTTCTCGCCACAGAGATGCCCCCTGCCTCGGCTGTGTGGCTGCCCGTTACCAGACAGCTGTACGAGGGGAAACGTGTTTCATAAAGGGCCCGGTGTGCGCAGTGTCCTTTGGCTTGCTGCTGAGCTTTGGAAACCCTGAGGTGGGACCAGTTTTCAGCCTTCAGGACTGAGGTGACCTGCCCCTGAGAGGCGCAGGCAGGGGAAACATGCTCTCCCTCTCCCTCCTGAGCCGAGGACACGGGAAACTGGTCCAGAACAAACAGAAGCTGGAAGTCTATTTTGAACCAGAGGTGAGCCTTAGAGCTTCGGGGGGGGGGGGGGGAGGGGGTTTGTTGGGAGGGGGGAGGGGTTGGGAGGGTAGGGGAGGTTGGGAGGGGGGGTTGGGAGGGGGGGGGTTCTGTCTTGGTTGGTGAGTGTTGGAGGTCACTGGTAGATCTTCCCTGCTTGCCTGAGCCCCAGAACTGCCACGGGAACCATCTGCCTCCCTCCCACCGCTACCTGCCACCTCTGCTCCGGCCTGGGGGAGAATCCAGAAACATCTGGGTCAGGACTAGCCTTCCCGGCCTGACTGCCGCTGGCTTTCAGTGTACGTGAGGGTTTGGGCCTCTCGGTGGCTTTTTGGAACGCTGTGGAACTCAACCCACGGGATTCGTACCCACGGGAGGCCAAAACAGATCTCACCGTAGAAGGTTTTTCCAAGAGACGGCGAGAATCCCCTGGCGGTGCGAAAGTTTTATTTCTTCAGGACCGCCAGGAGCGAAGAACTCACCCGGGGCAGAGACCTCCGCCGTCAGGGTGGCTTGACCTTCACTGTGTTCAAAGACACATAAAGTTCCGAAGGCCTGCAGCGGCCAATGGCGCACACTCACATGACGTGTGGGCACCTTAGAGGCTCCTGGGTAGCCGTGGGGCGATGTGACAGCGCTCAGAAGGCGCAGCTCTCCTCCTGTGCAGAGCTGACCAGGACTGGGCCGTAGGGGCTCCTCCACGGTGCCCGGGAACCGTAACCAGCCTGTAGCCCCACTGTGTGCCTCTGAGAGCCTCGGACAGGCACAACTCTTCTGAAAGCCGAGTGGGCAAAATGGATTTGTGCACCGGGTTCTACTGATTTTGTCACTGTATCGGTTTGTGTGAGTGGGTGTGTATACGTGTGTGAGAGTTTGAGTGTATCGGTATGCGTATGCATGTGTTTGTGTGTGTGTGTATCTGTGTGTGCATGTGTGTGAAAGTGTGTATGTGTGCACACATGTGCACGTGTGAGCTTGTGTGTGAGAGTGTGTGTGTGTGCGTGTTTTAAGATTTCTTTTTATTATTTTTAACTAAATGGAGGTGTGTGTGTGTGTGTGTGTGTGTGTGTGCGCGCACATGACTTCAGGTGCCTGAAGAGGCCAGAGGCACTGGCTCTCCTGGCGCTAGAGTTACAGATGGTTGTGAACTGCCTGGTGTGAGCTCTGGGAACTGAACCCGGGTCCCCTGGATGAGCAACGGAGAGCGTTAAGACTGAGCCATTTCTCCAAGCCAATGTCTTGTTCTGTTGCCCTGGCTGTCTCAGACAGATAGTTAGATGGGCCTGGCTGGCCTCAACTCACAGAGCTCAGTCTGGCTCTGCTGGCATTAAAGGCCTGCCACACTCCAGCCAGAGATTCAACTCAGATCTATGGAGAGAAAATCTAAGTGTTAAAGGTAATTTTATTTCAAAATTTCACATGAACGTTCAGAGAAAAATCAACAACTGAAAAGAGGGGAGCAGGGTGAGCCGTGAGATGGCTTAGTAAAAGCATGTGCACCCCTCACACTGACAACCTTCGCGTGATCCCGCAAGCCCATGAGGCGGATAATGGTACCTGCACATTGCCCTCTGACCTCTACACATGCTCGCGCCTGTGCACACACAAACAGTTTTAGAAAGCCAGGAACCTTTGCACAAACAGTGTCTGCTGCAGAAGGACCTTCCACGGTGTCTCAGCCGAGGCCTTTTCCTTTTGTTAAAGGACTATTTGAACTGGAAGTCCCCTGAAGACTATGTCCTGGTCAGCAAAGCCCAGGATGGGGACGGTGCCAGCCAGCACTCCTGGAGCCTCTTCCTTCCTAAGACCTTCAGCACGAGAAAAGGGGCACTGATCCTCTACTCAGAAGGGCTAGCTGTGTCAGCCTGGGCACCCAGAGAGAGGAGAAGGGGTCACGGGAAGAGGCGGGACCTTGAGCTACACACGCTGCACGACCTCAAAGAAGCCATCTTGGCATACGGAAGGAGAAAGGTGGGTTCAGGAAAGATGATGGGGGGTGCGCTCATAAACACAGCTGCCGCTTTGACTGTAACTTCTCGTTCCTGAGGGAGGGTAGGCGTGGAACTCCCAGACCGCCAGTTTTGTCATCTTGCCCTGCACCCCAAGAACTAGTGTCACGGGGCTCACAGACTCTGTGTGGAGAAACACCCAAAGTAAGAACACTCTGGTGTTATCATTTCACATTTCTCTTTCAGTTACAGTGACACAAAATCTTTTTCACAACCAGAGTGTAGTCGGAACCCTTGAAACCCAGGCCCACAACCACTCCACAATCCTCACTCCACCTCTGATGTTCCCAGCTTGTGGAAATGAGAGTGTTTTAAATATTTACCTTAAGCTTCTGGCGTCAGCTGAAGTTAGTTACTTTTTTGCATTCTGCGTTTACTATTAAGGAGAAGGTCTGCTGTCTCGGGTTCACACTGTCTGATGTGCTGAGATGCGCTCGGCCCCCTGCCTTCTGTGACATAACCACGTGCGTCAGCCCTGAGACAGTCTGGGAAGCTTTAGCTTCTGACACCAGGCCCTTCACACCCTGGCTCTCTCTCCCACGTCCGGCCCTATGTCCCACTTCTCCATCCCCTCCTCCTCAATGATGGACCCCTCAAGACCCCTCCGAATGCAGACTACCTTGTTAAGGTTATTCTTAAGAAAATCTTGTGTTTCTCAGTTTCTCTCTTAACCCAGTTATCACCCAAACAGTTGAGACTCTGTTATATTATTTGTCCAACAAGCCTCAGCACAATAACTGAGCAGTTATGACTCTATTCTTAACCCTCTAAGCTAGTCTGGCTTTCTCCCAGCATACATCCCAGAGATACTTGCACTTTGTGGCTCTTCTGCTCTAGCTCCTCTCTGCTGATAGCTCCTGAACCTCTGCCCATTGCTGAATCTCCTACTTCCTCCTCTAACTCCTCCTCCCCCCACCCCCGGCTGGCAGGAAGTCCAGCCCTATTCTCTCCTTGCTCAGCGATTGGCTACAAGCTGCTTTATTGGCATACCAGGGGACAATTGAGGAACAGTGGTTACACAACATTGAGATTCTCAGGACAAGGACTGCATCCAGGTACAGCGGGCATAGAAATCAGCATTTGAATCACACAATAACCTTATGACTACACTGGCTCACCCCAAAGACTCCTTTCTCAGCTATACTATTGTGCATGCCCCTGGATACTCATACACATCCTTCAAAACACAGCCTGTCATCTCACATCTCACATCCCACATCCCACGTCCCTGGGCAGAAACACACCACAGTGTCCTCCTCTGCAAACATCCCCATCTTACTATGCATCAAAATTGGTCTTTTTTGAGTATCCAATGGGGGTAATATTTCCTCTAGGGCAAGCACTGTTGTGGACCAGTTGTGCGTGCTTTCAGTGTTTCTCAGCTCGCCTCCCACTTTGGTTACCAGGCTCCTCAGTCACATCTCCTGCCACAGGCAGAACAAAAGCCTCTTCTGTCCCTTTGACCAATCGCCCCACTGCCCTTCGCCATGAAATCATAAATAAGTTCTTGAAAGAAAGGGAAACGTTTGTCAAGTGTTTGCTGTTACTTTAAGCCATTATTTCATCTGCCCCGTGCTCCTATGAGATGCAGTTTCTCTCAACAACCTTCCTCGTCCCCGCCCAGCCATCTTTTAAAGGCAGGGTCTCACTGTGTAGCCCAGGCTGGCCTCCAACACTTGATCACCCTGCTTCGGTGCCATGCTGGCTCATTTGCAGATGAGAAAACCGAAGCTTAAAGGAGTTACGTGACTTCCTGGGGTAAGTGAGTGACGGACGGTTGAAACCTCTCCTCCGCTAGCATGGATATCCTCCTGTCTGTGAACAGGAAGGGGCGCTCTAGAGGTCTTTGAGCCTGGCCCGTTTGTTTCCCACACCCTTCTCTTGCTCTGCTCTGTTCATAGAGTCGACCACAGGCTCCATACAATTCCAAGAAACATCTGTGTAGCAGCTCTTTGCCAATAGGGTACATTGAGGGAGACTGGGAGGGGGAAGAAGGGGAAATACAGAAGACTTTCCCCTTCCATTCTGTCCCAGGTGACAAGAAATACCTATACAATATCTGTAGTCCCGCTTCCAGAAGGCAGGCTCACACCCGTCCCAGGCTCCCAGTGACCCTTGACCCTGACTGTTGGTCCTTCTAGAATAGGGTGGAATCAACTTTCCAAGACTGCAGCTCTCAATGTTATCTCAATATCTGTTCAACTCCTGCATACTCCAGTCACCTGTATAAACAATACCCTAACCTACATTTCTTCTATGTTTATCATTTGTTTGTTTGTTTGTCTGTTTGTCTGTCTGTTAGGGCTTACATGAGTGTGGAGGTCAGGGGACAACCTCCTCCTACCACATAGGTTCCAGGGTTCAAACTCAGATCATCAAAGGTTGCCAGGCTTAGGGACAAGCACCTCTCTCTACTCACTGAGCTGTCTTGCTGGACTCCTTCTATATTTAAATACTTAAAGTGGTTTTGGTTTTTCCCTGGCTAGAATAACTCACTTCCCAGAGAGAGAATACTTTCCACACCTTGAACTTCCTACCCCTACAGCTATTTTGGGGGATTAGGGTCGGGGGCCAGGGAGCTTACTAATTTATAAAACTGTCTCCACCAGAGACAGCTCTTTCTCCATCTTTGGTGAAATTTGGCCTCCACAGAGGAGGGACGTTCTTGCCCTCCAGTATCTGTCTTCTAGTTATGACTCAAACTTGTAGGAAACAGCGATATAGGCCAACTCCAAATGTCTGTGAGGGAAATGGTAAAAAAGCTTGAAATGGTAACAGGCAGACATTTAAGGTTAGGAAACATGGCATTGTGGATTTTAGAAGGGGAGCAATTCAAGGAGCCTGGGAGTCAGGAATGGGAATGCTTCAGCAGAGAACAGCTTCGGGAAGGAAAGCCATAGACTCCAGAAACCCAGGAGCCTAACTTCCACTTCCAAAAGGCTTTAGGGAAATAGTCTCAACCATTCAAACTGAAAAGTCACATGACCTTTCTGGGGGACATTTTGGCAAAAGCCTAAAAAAGGTTGATTCCGTTTGACTCAGCACTCTGCTTTTAGAAGCTCCTTGGAAACGAAGCAGAGCCATGCCCTAAGACTTAGGCCCCAAATGTTTGCAGCATCATACTCACCACTGTGCAGAACCCTGGGAACTGTAACTGTCTCACAATCAAATATCAGTTACGTGAATTACAGTACAACCATCTAACAGATTCTGGGGCAGGCAATAAGCATTAATCACAATTCACATGAAAAAAATATTCACAATGTCCTTTTTAAAAGTAGAGTACAGGTGCTGGGGAGATGGCTCAGAGATTAAGAGCACTGGCTGCTCTTCCAAAGGTTTTGAGTTCAATTCCCAGCAACTACATGGTGGCTTACAACCATCTATAATGAGATCTGGTGCTCTCTTCAGACAGGGAAGCATACATGCAGGCAGAAAACTGTGTACATAATAAATAAAAATCTTTTTAAAAAGTAGATTACAGCCAAGCACAGTGGCACACACCTTTAGTCCCAACATTTGGGAGGCAGAGGCAGGCAGATCTCTGAGTTTGAGGCCAGCTTGGTCTACAGAGCTAGTTCCAGGCCAGCCAGAGCTACACAGAGAAACCTGTGTCTCAGATAGATAGAGAGATAGAGAGAGAGATAGAAATAGACAGAGAGATATAAAACAAGGCAATTACAAATGTTATCCATATGTAAGTAAAATGAATTACTAATGTTGGGCTCAGCATTAAGAGTGCTTGTTGCTCTTGCAGAGGTGTGGGCTTTGTCTCCAGCACATGTGCCAGGAAGCTCTCAGCCATCTGTAATTCCAGTTCTAGGGGTCCAGTGGTCTCCTCTGAACTCTGCAGGCACCCATACTCACACATACACAAGCCCGCACACACGTATACACAAATTAAAAATAAAAATATTGCCAGGCAGTAGTGGTACATGCCTTTAATCTCAGCACTCGGGAGACAGATGTAGGTGGTTTTCTGTGAGTTCCAGGCCAGCCTGGTCTATAGAGCTAGTTCTAGGACAGCCAGGGTTACACACAGACACACACATACACACACACAACTATCTCTAAAAACAAAAACAACAAACAAAAAATGTAAAATACTAATGTCAAAACATGCTTGAGTTTCTGCGGTGGCGCCGGGCCTGTTTTAGGTGGAGCGGGACTGAGGACTGCACTGGAGGCATGGCTCAGCAAACTGCTATAAACGGAGCCGCCATTAGCCGCTCTGTCTTCCTCCGGCACACTGTCTTTGTCTAAGCAGAGGAGGCCAGTAGTTAAAAAGACCATACTCAAAGTCAAAGAGCCCAAATGCCGAGGGTGGAAGGTTCACCATTATGGTAATGACACTTACTGAATGTCTGTTACTAGCTGGGCCCAGAGTTAGAACCCAACTAACCAAGACCCCGCACAGATCCAGAGAGCATACATGTAACACAGGGAGCTAGGAGTCAGTGCTCACGTGCACAGCACCTCCAGTCATGTGCCGGTCTGAGGGCAAGCATCTAGGTCCACTTGACAGTTTTCATGGTGCCTCAGCTTCCTAAAGCACAAAGATCAATGTCCAGTCAAGAGACAATAGACTCCAGAGTTCTCAGACCCCTGCAGGCATTCTGGGCCTCCTCTTGGGTTTTGTTTTGTTTTAAACCAAGGGAAGTCTTAACACTCTCAGAGTTAAAACCATTCCTTAGGACTTTCATCCATTCAGCATCTCCATATTTAGAAGTCATTTTGCTGTAAACACAGGTAGTTATAATTTGGGGCATGAAAACCATGGCTTTGAACTTGAAGTGCAACAGAATCCTAAAGAGCTCCTAAAAATGTCAACTGTATTAATTTTCAATTTTTTTCTCATTCTTCACTCCTATGTTTTCAAAATTTTGTGAATCTATTGATCCTTTTAAAAGTTTGCTTTAGCCAGGGCGTGACTGTGCATGCTTTTAATTCCAGCACTCAGGAGGTGGAGGCAGGTTAGCCTGGTCTACAGAGTTCCAGGATAGCCAGGGCTACACAGAGAAACCCTATCTCAACCAGTCAACCAGTCAGTAGAGATGCCTACTTTAAAGACCGTTTTCTGTCGTTGTCACCAAATACCGCTGGCTGGTAATGTGCACAGAGTAGGGCTAGTGGCAGCATATCTCTTCAAGAGCCTGGCATTGCTCTACTTCTGGTGACAGGCTTCTGGCTGTCACAAGTTGGAGGTGATTAAATGTGCTGAGAGCCAAACCGGGGAGCCCAGGCCTCCCTTCCTCCAGAGGCCCTACCTCCCCGAGCCCTCAGCACAGGAATTTCATCAGCAGGTTAGAAGTCAGGGTCAGGCGGCTCTCTGCCTGATTTTTTGAGATGAGGTCTCCACTAAATCTGGAGCACACATACCTGACTTTACCCCAGGGGTCCTCTGGTCTCTGCACACACACACACACACATACACACACACACACCTGGGGCTGGGATTCTGTGGCAGCATATGCTGACACACCCTTTTATGCAGACGTTAGGGACCCAGACTCAGTCCCTCAGGGTTTACCAACTGCGCGATCTCCAGCTCAGACTAACATTTTCTGAATGCTAACCGTAACGGGTGTTTAATCTGTGGGTGGTGTTTAATCTGTGGGTGTCACTTCATCTGAATAAGCCTATGATATGAGTGCTAGCACGATCCCCGCTTCGTAGGAGGGAAAATGGGACTTGAAATTAAATAGTTCACCCCAAATCATACACCCAAGCTACGAAGCTGGAATTGGAGCTTAGACCATTTGTCCTAAAGCTCAGCTCAGCTGCTAGGCACTACAGGCCTCAGAAAAAACACAGGTCTCCCCAGTCCGAGCCATATTTATTTGTAAGAAACAGGACTGGAGCTGCCGGGCGAGGAGGCAGCTCAGGGACCAAGTACTTACCTGCATGTGTGAGAGCCTGAACTTGAGCCTCAATCGGCCATCCCAGCACTGTGTGTGTGAGAGAGAGGTGGGGGGTGAGGGAGAGAGAGAGGGGGCAGGGAGGGAAGCAAAGAGACAGAGGCAGACATAGGGACAGAGAGAGAGAAAAGAGAGGAGGAAAGAGGAAGAAGATCTTCGAGGCTTCCAGCACGTTCCTCATACAAACCATTTACTATTCCAAGGAAATGGGTGAAGTTTTCATTAAAAATCTAGTTGGATTACGGGAAACATTTTCATGCTATATGTATATGGTCCTGTAGACTCTTGTTTTTCTGGGCTTTGTATTTTTTTTCATCTATTGGTTCCCTTGTAGCGCTAATAGAGACAATTTATTTACTTGTTTTCATTTTAACTTTTTATTCTTTTTTTTTTTTTTAACTATGTGTATGTGCTTAAATGTGAGCACATGAATACCCGGGAACAAGTCAGAGGGCGGTTTTTGGAAGTCAATTCTCCTCTTCCTTTGTCAAGCTGGCATCCATCTTGTTGCTTCTGCCGCATCGTGCTCTGGCCTCGCTGGCTCAGCAGCTTCCAGACATGCTCCTGTCTCTACCTCCCAGCTCAGCATGGGAGTGCCAGGATTACAACCCAGGACCCTGCACCCAGACTTCTTGTTGTTATTGTTTTATTGTTTTGTTTCTTCAAGACAGGGTTTCTCTGTGTAGGCTTGGCTGTCCTGGACTCGCTTTGTAGACCAGGCTGGCCTCGAACTCACAGCCATCCTTCTGCCTCTGCCTCCCAAGCGCTGGGATTAAAGGCATGCGCCACCACAGCCTGGTGGCATCCGGATTTTTTTAGGGATCAAGCGCAGGTCGTCAGGCTTGCACAGCTAACACCGCCTTAATGCTGAGCCATCGCCCTGCTTCTGGGAACATTTACAGTGATGACTAACACCTGGCACGTACGATGACCCCTGTCATTACTCTAATTGCGTTGTGGCCTCAATTCTCTCTTCACAAGGCTTACACTACTTTTCTATTTCGTGAAAGCATACACAGATTTCATCACTTTTGTGTGTGCCACGTCCTGGCGTTAAGTGCATTCACATTATTGTACAACCATTACTCCCATTTATTTCCACCCTTAAAAAAATTACAAAACTGGGTCTCAGGGAGTCAGCTGTGAAGACACTGGGTCTCCCCATTCCCCTGAGCTAGGAACTAACCAGCCAGCACCCAGGACAACGCCTGACATGGAGCAGCTACCCAGAAAATAGTGGTCAGGCAAGCACACTCACTGCCAGAGCTGCCACGGGGAGCCACAGCCGCCACCCACCAGGAGGGCACAGACTGGTGAAGAAAGCCAACCACGCCCCCGAGGCACTTGAGGCAGGCAGTCTTTGAGACAGGCTGGAGTAGAACACTGTGGAGCAATCAACGGGGGAGGGGTGGCTGCTGCCTTACTGTTTCATTTTCATTGTGTGTCTTTCCAGGGACCATGTGATAAGCCGATAGGCATATAAAATGTGTACTGACTGGATCAGGAGAGCAAGCACCCCACCTAACCACCGAACGGCGGGCTGAAACATCCCACAGTCACCGTTTTCATCTAGCTTCCCCTAAACGTTGCCTTAAACCTCTTTGTTAAGTAATTTTTCAACTATTTTTATTAGCGTTTTGCTGGCATGTATGGCTGTGTGTCGCTTGCATGCAGAAAGCCAGAAGAGGGCATCGGGTCCCCTGAAACTGTTACACACAGTTGTGGGTGCTGGGAACTGACCTGGGGTCCTGGAGGAGCGGCCTGTGGAAGGTCTAGGTATGAATCCTTACTGTAAGTTTATTAAGAACGCTCTTGACCACTGAGCCATCCCTCCAGCTCCTGTCTTAAACCTCTCATTAAGCCGGTTCACTGACCTGCATCTACAGTCCTGGACGCCCACTCGGCTGAGGCAAGGTCTTTTAACCTCAGAAGTTCAAGGCCAGCCAGGCGAGCGAGCATAGTATTTCCGTCTCAAAACCCAAAAACAGAAACAAACAAACAAAAAAAAACACAGGACACGTTAATTTTTTACTAACATAATTAATACAGATATGGTGTGGTTTTTCAGTGTACATGTGCAATGCCTCCTTACACATATATGCGTGCAAATAGGATAATTTTAACCTGACTTAGCATCACCTTGCATTTGGAGCCTTTGAGCTTCTCCCTTCTAGCTATTCATAAGATAAATAGTTGGTTCTTCTGAGCTACAGGCATCCCGTTGTGCTTTAGAACGGCCGGGAACCCTCTCCTCTTGAATCCTTTCTGCCTCCTCCCAACTCACACTCCCACCCCTAATACTATTCTACATTCTCACTATCCTACATTCTGGTCGTCTTCTTTTAGAATCCACATGTGAGGGGTCTCTGCAGATCTCAGGCAGAGAAACAAACCAGGAAGAAGTAAGAATGAAAACTCGGTTCAGATTGGCTTCATCAACCTGGATCAAACCTTCTCGGGCATCTGAAGGCAGGTGGTTTATGTGCAGCATACTGAAACCCAGCATAATTTAGAAAAAAGGCTCCCAGGTGTGATGCCATCCCAGGTCCATAAGAACGGTAACCACATCAAAAGTCAACTCAGGGGACATGTCATTTCTTCCAAGAAGATAGGTTCCAGAGATGAGCAACCTGTACTAGCTTGAGGGCCTTTGGAGGGGTCTGACCTGGTCACACAGATAGCATAGAGGTGCTTAGGTTATGAGCCACCTTCCATCCTGGTTGTGGGAGCTTTCGATGGCCCAACAGACAGCGCAGGCCACCAGGCTGTTAATCACCTCAATTCCCAGCTTTCTGGATGGAAGAACAGGAAAGGCCTGTGTGCGTGACCTTCCTGGTGTCACTGTGGGAGCAAGGACCTTTGGGCTGTGCTCCCCACATTAACGGGGGAAAGAACCTTCGCCATTCATCCAGTGATGGGCATCTGGGGAGAGTCCGTAGCTTTGTTGTTGATGTCAGAATAAGCATGGGAAGGCAGGAATGGCGGTGTTATCTTCTTGAGACACTGCCAAGTAGTGAGTTTGACTGACAGAGCATAGGGCAAATGTGTTTTCCCTGTTTAGGGGGTCTCCGTTCTGTTCTCCACAGGGGCTGATTTACATTCCCATCAACAGTCCCATCCCCTCTGCTCCAGACCTCACCAGCATCCTGGTATTCGGTCATTTTTGTCCCTCTTAAAGAGCTCTTGTATCTTGTCTCAAACCCACCTCGCAGCTGAGAATGACCTTGAACTTCTGAGCCTCTGGCTCCCATCTCTAGGATATGCTTTCAGGCAAGCACGCTGGAGATAGACCCTAAGGCCTTGGACATGCTAGCAAACACTCAATAGCTAAACTACTTCCCCGGCCACTACTGTTTGTCTTACATGTATTTGTGTGTGTGTGTGTGTGTGTGTGTGTGTGTGTGTGTGTGTGTGTGT
>NW_026593286.1:30560448-30570530 GCF_907164565.1 Psammomys obesus | reverse complement strand
TGTGTGTGTGTGTGTGTGTGTGTGTGTGTGTGTGTGTGTGTGTGTGTATGCATACTCGGGGGAAGGGGTTCCCTCCTCCTCCTATGTAGGTCCCAAGGATTGAACTCAGCCCATCCAGCATCAAACACTTTTACCCCCTGAACTATCTCCTGGCCCTTTCATTCTTTGCAATAATATAGCCTTTCTAATTGGGACGAGGCGATCTCTCGCTGACGTTCTGCTGCTGGTGGCATTAAGCACTTTTCTTACAAGTCTCTGGACCATTTGGATCTCTTCTGAGAGGGGTCTGCATAAATTGCCCATTTTGAAACTGGATTTTTGTTGACTTTGCTGGGCTCCTTCTGTATTCTGAATAGCAGTCCTTTGTCAGAAGAAATGCTTTATTAGAAACAGTCCGTTTTGCGGGCTCCCTCAGTCTGTTGATTCTCTGTGCCGGAGCTTCTGAGTCTGGAGGAATCTCATTTGTCTAATTGGGCCTTTGCTGTCTGCGCTTTGGGCGCCCTCCCACCGCGACTACCTCTGACTGGGAAAGTCTAGAGCAGCTTCTTGGAGGAGGAAGAATTTAAATGAAATCTCGTGGGGGATAATAAGTAGAGACCCAGGCCTAGGTGGGCAGGATCCCAGGGCGAGCAGAGGGAAACCCAGGGGAATCCGCCAGGCATGGACTCTTCTTGGCTGCCAAGTATTTCTGGAGAATCTGCTGAGGGCTGAGTTGGGAAGGGCTTGGCCTACCAGCCCTGTCCTTCCTGGGCATCTCTCTCTGCACCCAGAGGCTGAGCCACTCTCTGCAGTATGGGCACCCCTGGCTGGCCCAGGCCATTTTGAGCTTCCTGAGCCCTGCCATGCTGAGCCCTAACCACAGCCTCCCCCTGCCCTGGGATGGGTGGTCAGCAGTGCCGAGGCAAGGCAGCACGGGGCCTGGGAGCCCCCTCCGCCCCTCTGCCTCCACAGGCCTGGTAGACGTGGAAAGGCAGCCTGTCCGAGCAAGCCTCTCATTAAAGGCGGCTCAGGCCGCGCTGCACACACTAATTGTCTCAGAAGGAGCCTGGAGAGGGTTGAGTGGCAAAGCTGAGGCAGGCCGGGCAGCCTGAGCCCACCGCAGCCAGCCTCCTGCTGCCGTGTTTATTTCTCTCTTCCAGAAACTCCCTCCCCGGCTCCCTTCTGTCTCTCTCTGAGTGGGTGTGAGGTGTAGGACGCTACTGGGGAGAGAGGACTAGGAAAATACGCCAGCCAAGAGGAGGGTGGATGCAGTAAAGTTAGTTAACTTTTTGCTCCCCCTTTTGTAAATGTAATCTAACCACATCACTAGAATTTGGACTTTATATTAGAAGAGAAGGACGAGTACCCTTGTGCCCAGCAGTGTAACCTTGCTCTTTCTCAAATTTCGGTATTTTTCTTTCATTCTTTCTGCCGTCACGATGCGTACGTAAGACACACCTTCAGGAGGCTGTAATTACTCAGACCACTCCTCTGCGCTGTCTTGTTTCCACTAACTTGTGCACACTGGAAACATGGAAACCGCTCTCACGCTAAGAGGCCCCCTCGGTGGTCCTGTCTTCCCTGTGCCCCCTCACCCACCGAGGAGGCTCTGTTAAATAACTTCACAGTCGTCCCTCAAGAAGTGACTGAGAGAAACTAAAACAGAGCCTAAAGAAACTGGGATTGGAAAAAAATCACAGGAGCGTGTGTGTGTGTGTGTGTGTGTGTGTGTGTGTGTGTGTGTGTCTGTGTCTGTGTCTGTGTGTATTTTGTTTTAAACGTAAAGACTCAGAAGGGAGCTGAGGAGGGACACAGCAGAAGACTCCTGTGCAGTCACTGGCCTGGAGGGGGCGTGAGCCCAGAACACGGGGCTCCTGGGAAGCTGGAGGCCTCAGGGGACCTTTCTGTCCCAGGAGTCCCAGCAGCAGCACAGGCCGGGCCACGCCTGGGTGTTAGTTCACAGGGACCCACCTCAAGCGTCTAACCTGCCCTAACTCTAAGACGATACGCTGTTCCCTGAGAACTGGCTGAGTCACTATTGTGTGAGTTGTTATAGCAGCCTCGGGGAACTAACACAGTGGCCGAGAGCAGCTTTCAGAGGCTCAGCTGAACGACATGGAAGTGGGCCCGGCCTGGGACAAGGCCTTCCGCGACTGCTTGCAGCTTAAGCAGGCACTGCAGCAAAGGTGCTGCTGACCGGTAGAAACACTGGCTAACCCTGGGGGTGGGGAGGGTCTCGCCCAGACTCACAGCCATCGCAGGGTGAGCAGGGCTGAGACAGGGCACTCGGAGACAGTCAGCTGAGACAAGGGGTCCTTTAGGTGGTGATCTGAACACCAGGGGTTCAGCCCTCATGAGTGGATTGATGTAGTTAACCATGAGACCGGATTAATTGCCAGGGGTGAGTTCAACGCCTAGCCCAGCCCCATGCCCAGCTGTCATTTGTGACCGGTGCACATAATGCCTTCTGCCGAGGATGAGAGAGCAAGGAGGCCCTCACAAGATGAAAGCCGCTCCACCCTGGGCCACCCACACCTGCAGGAAACAGCTATCGTTTATGTGTTGTTTTGTTTGTCAAGTTTTCCAGACAGGGTTTCTCTGTGTAGCCCTGGCTGTCCTGGCACTCTCTCTCTCTGTAGACCAGGGTGGCCTCAAACTCAGAGATCCACCTGACTCTGCCTCTGGAGTGTGGGGATTTAAAGGTGTATGCCACCATCACCACCACCACCACCACCATCACCACCATCACCACCACCACCACCACCACCATCACCACCACCACCACCACCACCACCACCACCACCATCACCATCACCACCACCACCACCACCACCACCACCACCACCACCACCATCACCATCACCACCACCACCACCACCATCACCACCACCGTCACCTGGCCAAACCTCTGTTCTTTACAAATGACCCACGCTCAGAGACCGTTACAGCAGCAGTGAATGGGCTGAGACACCCTGTCTTGCCAGGCTGCTTTCTGGTCTTGTGGGAACTGCTTCCCTAAGGAGTAGTGGGTAAACACGGCACCTCCCATCCTCACACCAGCTCTCACTGGAACACTGTGAACCACTTTCATGGAGCACCAATGAGTATCTGATGTCTGAGTGTGTGTGTGTGTGTGTGTGTGTGTGTGTGTGTGTGTGTCCATCTCTATAAACCGGCTTAGAAGCCAATGCCGACCGTCTGGTGGGCAGAGGGAAGCTGCTGCGGAAGTGGCTTGGGAAAGTCCTGAGCAGCTGCGGATAGTCTGCATCTTGCTGTCTATGGTGGTTACGAAGGCGTATACAGCTTTTATTGAACTGAAACTCTAAGCTCTTCACATGGCACATATAAAGCATGCCTTCACTAAGGAAGAAAATTCAGGAGGGTGGAGAGGTGGCTCCGCACTTCAGGGAGCTTACTGCTCTTGTAGGGGTTAATTCCTGGCACCCACGTGGTGACTCACGTGCGGAAAACTGCAATTCCAGGGTATCCGGGCCCCTTTCCGGCCTCTGCAGGCGTCAGGCACTCGTAGGGTGCTCCTACATACACTCGGGGAAAACACTCACGTACAAAATAAGACAAAGAAATTTAAAATATTCATTTTAGGAGCCTGGATTCTAAGGTCATGTTCAGCCAGCAATCATGGATGCCACGAACAGTTAGTAAAGCCTGCCACCCTTTTTGTTATTCGTGTTTTGTTGTCGTTTTACTCCTGGTTTCTCAAGACCAGGTTTCTCTGTGTAGCCTCGCCTGTCTTGGACCTTGCTCTGTAGACCAGGCTGACCTTGAACTCAGAGGCCAGCCTGCCTCTGCCTCCCAGTGCTGGGATTAAAGCTTGTGCCGCGGCCACTTGGCTCAGCATGGGCTTAATCCACCAGCTCTGAGAGTCCCTGCCTTGCCCAGGCTCTGTCCACCTTACAGGACGAGGCGAAAGCTCTCCATGCAATATGAATCCCAGGCCAAGCATTAAGTGTTGCCTGTTCATCCCCCATGTGTCTTGCACTAAGGGACTGACTGTGGAAGGAAGAGTCCCAGAAGAACCATCATCTGGCTGAATCGAAACGCAAACCCGTCAAACCTTTTCAAATTGCCGGGTTGCCTGTGAACATAGACGAGCTCTGTCTGTCTCGGTTTTCATATGAAAAACATAGCGTTCTGGGGCTGTGGCATGCATGCTTCCCACTGAGTCTTGGCCGCTTTGAGGGGCCTAGCTTGATTTCCTCAGCTGAAGCAATTCTCCTGAGGCCTTATTCTTTCCCAACGCCCTAGCTGAAGATGGGGTCTGGCGTTTGTCACTGTCCTCTCCCTGACTGTGTGTCTTCGGGGGCCTCTCAGGGCTCACGCCCTGGGCTTTTGGAAGGCATACGCTCCTGGTGCCTTCTGGCCCCTTCGGGGGTCTCTGGCTTGCTGGTGAGTCCTGGGCCAGCCTGTCGAGCATCGTCTCAGGGCTCAGCCACCGTGCTGTCTCCTGATTGGTGTCCCCACAGAGGGAGCAGGACAGAGCCTGGCAACCCTACCTGTACTTCCGAAGCAAGCCAGCCAGCCAGATCCACCGGCAGATGCAGCCTGGGTACTCAGCCAAGAGATACCTCCGAGGCCTTCTGCGGACATGGCCCCCCGACACTGTGGCCAGGCTCCAGCGTGCAGGTCAGTGGGGAAACGGGAGAGAGCGAACACCAGTCCCCCACCTTCCCAGTCTGATGGGAAGGTGTGTTTGCCACTGATGCCAGAAACGGCAGGATGTAAGGTCCAGTCCTGCACGAGGGCGAAGTCCAGGCCTCCATCCCAGCAAGTGGCTTTTCTCCTCCCTGGCACCTGCACAAGCAAGGGCACCTGTCCCCGCTCACCCTGCGGGGTGAGCTCACCATTCCCACCCCAGTCCAGAGCGTGCTTCTCAACCCACTCCAGAGGGAGGCCTCAGAGATGGCCTGTCCTAAAGCCATCTTGTGCCTTTTGTTCACAAGACAAAACAAAAAGGAGATGGAAAGACACAAAGTATTTATGTGTCCAACCTCAGCCAGCCAGAAGCAGAGTGGGACCCCCAAGGCCGATAGTTCCTGTATCCACAGCGCCACATTCTCCCCAGAATCCCCAAGTTCCCCGTCTGAGGCCATCTCAGGTCCTCTTCAGAACAGCAGCTCTCCAGACCCGTCTCCTCCGGAAAGAGATGAACACCCCTCTGCCCGACAGAAACCCCGAATGCCCTCTGCAGACACAGGGGAGCCTGACCTGGGAATCCAGTCACCACACCGACACACTACCCCAACACAAACAGTGAAACTCATGGTGTTTGCGACATATTCCTACTAAAAAGCATCCCTTGTTTGTCTGAAACCTAAACTTGATTGGACACTCTATATTTTACTTGGCGAATCGCTGGGAATGAGAGTAGGCCTGCCCTCACCCTGCTGTTTGCGGTTCCTTCAGCACCACCAGGACCAGAGAAATCTGGCTTGCGCCGTGTTTTTGCCGGGTTTACCTGGGAAAGGAGAGAAAACAGCTCCTTGACCAGGAAGCAGTGGCTTGTGTGTTTGTTTTGCTTTTTGATGCAGGGTTTTACCATCTATCCTTGGCTAGCCTGGGAATCAATATACAGACCAGGCTGGCCTCCAACTCACAGATACCCTCCTGCTTCAGCCCGAGTGCCGGGATTAAAGGCAGGAGGCCACCATGCCCAGCTCTAAAAGTTTTCTAAGTTAATGTTTATGTTAGTGTGCAAAGGGACAGGTTTCATTGGGGCATCTTCAGACTTACGTCAACCGTCCTCACTCTGCGACCTCTCAAAACACTTCCTCATGCTGTACAGACCCCCAACCATAAAATTGTCTCCTTGCTACCTCATAACTGTAACTTTGCTACTGTTATGAACCATAATGTAAACATCTGAAGTGCAGGATGGCCGATAAGCGACCCCTGTGAAAGGATTGCTCAGTACTTCCGGTCAAGACCCACGGGTTGAGAACCATGACGTGAAAGCCTGTCCTCATTCCCCCTCTGCCCAACTGCTCCTCATCCATCTGTCTTCACAGTGAGTGTTAGGTCCCTAGCTGCAGAGCTTGCCTGGCCTACCCTGCCCTGGGCCTAGGGGCGGAGCTTCTCCTCCCAGAGGCCCTTCACTACAGAACCCAGACATGTTGCTTCCTCATCCCCTCTTCTGCTTGCCTCTTTCTATATCCCTCCCTCCCTCTCTCTCTCTTCTTTCTCTGCCTGTGTGCCTCTCTCTCTCCCTTCCTCCCCCCTCCCATGCTTCTGCACTTAACATAATACAGTTCCGTCTCACCATTCGCTCGTGCCGATAAGCTATCAGTCCTCCTTCTGCCTTACTATACGGTCCATTGCCCTCTCAATTCTTCCCCGCCCTCAAGACATCTTCCTGCCCTCCCATGATGCCCTTTTTAATTTTACAACCTTCGTGCATGCACACACACACACAGATATACATATATGTAAACAAACATACATAAATTTTAATCTAGACTACATATGTACATCTAAATCTTCTACAAAGGATTTTCTAACAATTCTGGGCACAAATGGCCTTCTGACCCCACATCACACTGACACTCAGAGCTAAGCCCAGGGAGATCCATCTCCCCAAATGGGAGGGATCAGTGTCAAGTTCCCCTTCGTCCACCCTGCGGCCTAGCGGAGGGTGGGCTTTTAGTAGGACTTCAAGAAATAAATACTGCGGGTCAGCTGGGTTAGATTCAGAGGGCGGCTGAGCATGAGGCCGGCAGAAGCAAGCAAGACGCGCTCACTACCATCAGACCTCTCCCAAGCCAACTGAGCAGCCTCTAGAACTCTGGAGTAACCCGTGACCTGCCCCTCAGGACACATCAAGGATTCCCTGCTGCTCCGGGACAGTCGGCTTGGGATACCCAAGAGCCTCAGGCCACGGCAGGATCTTTCAGGTGTACCCCCAAAATACCATCTCCTGCCTGTCGTCCCCTCATTTTGGATTCAACAGAGACCATCTTATGAACAAGGTACCTGCTGATTGTGTGTGTGTGTGTGTGTGTGTGTGTGTGTGTGTGTGTGTATGTGTGTGTAAACGCATGTTGATTGTGTGGGAGCATACATGTACGAGTGTGGGCATACATGTGTGCTGAGGCCTGAGGCTAATGTTGGGAATCACTCTCTGTGACTCTTCCACCATATCCTCTGAGGCAGGTCTCCCAATCAAACCCAGAGCTCATTGATATGGTAGCCCTGGTAACCAGCTTGCCCTGAGGATCCTCTGAGGCTGGAGTCTCAGCGAGCTGCCATTCCCACACAGCATGTGAGTGAGTTCTGGGGATTCAAACTCTGGTCCTGACACTTACACATCTGGCCCCTCTAACCACTGAGCCATCTGCCCAGCCCATACCTGTTGATTTCGTGAGCGGCTGGCTTCACAGACGCTTGGATTATTTTTAACAGCTTAAAATAAAGTTTCAAAAGCCAGGCGGTGGTGGCACACGCCTTTAACCCCAGCACTCGGGAGGCAGAGGCAGGCGGATCCCTGCGGAGGGCCATCAAGACTTCCTAAGTATGGACTCAGTGACTTAGCTGACACCGACTACCAAGGAACGGAGACCATCACACAGAAAACAGAGAGACTGTAGACTAGAACGTGTGCTGATAGCACGCTGTTCAAAGCCCTATGACCTCTCTGGGCCTCAGTTTCCTCATTTATAAAACTAAGCGACTTCATATTTCATAGGAGCGTATGTGGGAGTTCAAGGCTACAGTACAGTCTCTGGCACAGATCAAGTGCTCAATAAATGCTAATTACAGACCTCCCTAGATTTTTTTCCAGCATAATTACTAATTGCAACGCTCAATGGCTTATGATCACAGGGACAAAAAAAAAATAAATCAATGTTAAGGAAGTATATGGTGCTCAGAGGCTGAAACTTGGATCCCACTGTTTTCATTGGTTTTAACTTCATTTCCCCTACTGTCCCCCTGATTGTCTTTAAAAAGAAAAAATAGGACTTGTTGTAAAACTCAGATTCCCAATAAGCTGTTAGGTCAGGCTCTGCTCCCTGCTTCCTCAGTGTATCTATAAAATGGGAGCAATGGTATCTTCGTCCCTCCCACCCCACCACCCACCGCCATGGGCTTTTGTGAAAAATCACAGGAGGGCTAGGGAGATGGCTCCGTGAGCAAAAGCACTTGCTGTGACAGCAAGAGGACCTGAGTTCAAATCCCCAGCACCCATCTAAAAGCTAAGTATGGCCACGAGTACTTGGGACTCCAGCGTTTAGGGATGGAGGTTGGTAAATACCACAGGCTTGCTGGCCATTTGGCTTAGCCCAGATGGTAAGCTTCTGGATCAGGGACAGAACCTGCTCAAAAACTAAGATGATAAAGGGTGGGTGGGGAGTTAGAGCGCACGTCTGTAATCCCAGTGCAGGGAGAATCTTGTGAGTTCGAGGCCAGCCTGGTCTACATAGAAAGCTCCAGGCTAGTCAGGGTTATGAGGAGAGACACTGTCTCAAAAAGAAGATAAGAAAAGGAAAAATAAATAAATAAAAAGAGGGATAGAAGAAGACTCTGGGTATCCTCTCTGTGCCCAGACAACAGAGAGAGAGAGAGACAGAGACAGAGAGGACAACAAAATGAAAAAAGGATGAGAAGAAAACCATAGAGGAGGGCAGGGGAAAGGCTCCTTGACAGTCCTAAATTGCTAGCCTAAAGCACATGACTGGGGCGGTCTGAGTCCGTATCTGATGGATAAAGAGGTGTCGCTTTGGCCTCCTTTCAACAGTTAAAATGTCTAGCGCTTTTCCCGCACACCTGGTTCTGTTAGGCAGAACCTGATGAGCCAGGCGATGCCGCGTACCGAGACTCCTTGCTCCCACATAGACTGAGCCACACATTCAGTCTCGCCGCGCTGCGGGCGAAGGGAAACGGGCTGTGCCCAGCCTCTACCCACGGCGCCCCTGCCCTCCTTCCCGTGCCGAGGCGCACAGCTGCGGAGTGAGTACCCGGCTGGCTGGAGCTTCACCTCCTCCAGCCCGTGTTTCCGACTCCAGAGGAATCTGGCTAGGAAGGATGGATCCGGCTTAGCATCGAAAGAGCGCGTTCTAGAATTCCTCCAAAGATCCGTATGAAGTTAAGGTCCTCCTGGGAACGAGCCAACATGGCCCTGGGCTATCCATCAGGTTCCCTGGGTCAGCAAACCCAGGGTGCGGGGAGAGCGGCGCCCAGCCCCAGGCTTTTGAGGGCCAGTGACAGCAAGGATGAGAATGATGAGGGCAGGTGAGGCTGGCTGTGGGACCTCCCAGACCTCCAGTTCTTGCACAGCCACCTGGAGGTTTCCAGAGTCCCTGGCTGAAAGACAGACAGACCCACATCGTTCCGCAGAGCTGCAAGCTGGGAGTGGAGGCAGAGGTGCATGCCGGGAGTGGAGGTATTGCTACAGCGTGGCTCCAAACGGGGCTTGCCAGACTCTTTCAGCAATAAATCTACCTTGAGTAGGTGATGAAAATAGCTGCAGGACCCTTTAAACCATCGGTGAAAGATTTGCCAGCTCCGCCACAGTCCTCAGTCGACCCAGACCCGGCGGCTGCAGACAGGGGGAATCCAGAGCGAGGCCGCTGCCTTGAGCCCCTGCAAAGCACCGCGAGACGCCCAGCGACCCCGAGGTCAGGTTTCCGATTCAGCATGTCCGGGGTCACGGCACACACCGCCGCCACCCAGGCCCCCTTGCACTTCACACAGAATGGCCACTGGCATTACCTGGTTTGAGGCCCAGCCAACTCTGTAAGGAAGCGAGGGCAAGAAATTGGGATCCCCACTTCACAAATGAGGAAACTATCCAAGAAGCAAAGCTTCCACCCGTGCCTCCTGGCACCCAGGGCGGTCCTGGGTCTACCATTTCCACGGAAGCAGAAGTGAGGGGGCGGGAGGAACAAGGGCCTGGGCCGCCACTGCTCGGAGAAGCCATGGCTCAGCGGTTAAGGGCACTGGCTGCTCTTCCAGAGGTCCTGAGTTCAATTCCCAGCAACCACACGGTGGCTCACAACCGTCTATAATGAGATCTGGTGCCCCCTTCTGGCGTGCAGATGTACATGCAGATAGAGCGCTCATGTACAATACATAAATAAAGCTTTCAAAAA